>NC_048302.1:41494479-41592453 GCF_013100865.1 Trachemys scripta elegans | reverse complement strand
AAAAGAAGAACAGGAGTACTTGTGGCACCTTAGAGACTAACAAATTTATTAGAGCATAAGCTTTCGTGGACTACAGCCCACTTGGGCTGTAGTCCACGAAAGCTTATGCTCTAATAAATTTGCTCTAATAAGCTTATGCTCTAATAAATTTGTTAGTCTCTAAGGTGCCACAAGTACTCCTGTTCTTCTTTTTGCGGATACAGACTAACACGGCTGCTACTCTGAAACCTACATTAACTGTATGTCTGGGTTATGAATGGCACTTTTCCATCCATCCTTTAAGGTTGGCGCATTTCAGGAATTTGTTAGAATCTGAAGCTAACCATGTTGCCTACAGAAAACTTGTTGGCTTATCAGTGATATTTACAATTTGCTAACTATTTCATTACAAGGCAAATGCAGAATTACTGGGACATCAGGGAGCCTGATGGCACACAAAAACTGACAACAAGTTCCCACTCCTTTGTGATTTGCACAACAAATTTTACCCAACTTTTGTATTAAGTACATTTACTGGGCCAAATTTATTGCTTTTATCTCATGAACTACAATGCAGTTACAAAACAGATGAATTCAGATAACTGTGTTTTGATAGGTTTATTATTAATACACTGCATCTGACTTAGTGTCATATGTGAACTCTTGTTATTCTGGGGCATTTTTCCTGTTGTTCTAGAACGGGAAGTAGATATGAGAGGAACAGAATGGAAATTAGCTGTTTATTAATGTTGGTGGTATTTGTAGTGAATTACAGCATAAAATCTGTTTACAGGAGTTATATCCTGTTTACAGAGTGATTTTTGTGGGAAGCACTCTAATTTGCATGCTGATCACATGAAACATAAAGGAAATCCCTCTCAGACATGCACAACTAAACGGGATTGCTAAAATATGATATAATCTCCAGCTCTTTGATTTACTGTCCAAGATTTAACAAGGCAGACAGTGGTCTACAATATGAGAAAAATCAAGAGCCTAGAAATAACTCTCCAGCCCATGGAAAGACTACACATGCTGAACAAGGTTATCTCTAGCTTAGTTTTTGTTTTTTCTCTTTCTCTCCATGCTAAAGTAACCTAAATATAATCAATAACCACAAAGGACTGATCTACCACTTTATATTTTTGTGTTCATCCTATTGTAACTGCTTCATCTGTTGCCTGTCCTCAGGCAAGTTTTGTCACACAGCTTAACAGAGGAGTTCAATTCTGCAGCAGCCTAATGGAATCTGACTGAGAGCAGGCCCTCTTAAAGATTTGGTCTGATGCTGTAGCATGTCCTTAGGTTTTCTAATAAGACCACAATAGAATCACAGACATGAAAAAATAGAGCATCTTACTTCAGGGTAGATCTGTAATTTGCAACACTGGGTCTTGTTATGAACCAGTTCAGTAGCTCTAGGCCTTAACAAGCCATACATCAAAACACTGACCCTTTGCTTTTTGTTGCTATAAGTGGGATTCCCAGCAGGTATTCACTGACCTACTGGTAATCCAGAGAGCATCTGGATCTGAGATATTATAGCTTCAGGTCTGGTTCCCCCTTTGCTAGACATGGTAGGTTTTATCATTATGTGTGAAGAGATAGGGGGAAAGGCTGTAAGGGAGCATTCATAGAATTATAGAATCATAGAATATCAGGGTTGGAAGGGACCTAAGGAGGTCATCTAGTCCAACCCCCTGCTCAAAGCAGAACCAATCCCCAACTAAATCATCCCAGCCAGGGCTTTGTCAAGCCTGACCTTAAAAACATCTAAGAAAGGAGATTCCACCACCTCCCTAGGTAACCCATTCCAGTGCTTCACCACCCTCCTAATGAAAAAGTTTTTCCTAATATCCAACTTAAACCTCCCCCACTACAACTTGAGACCATGACTCCTTGTTCTGTCTATGAAAAAATGTTCATGAAATAGAAAGAATTAGAAAGGCAGTCATTCTGCATCATATCATCCTGTATCTGTCGCTGACACTAGAGTACACCTAATATTGATGGTTCTGATACCCTTACTCTGGTTTAGGAGCATCATTTTCCATGAGTAGAGCCATTGACTTCAAGTGAACCTCTGATGGAGTAAGGTACTATTAAGTTTGAGTAAAGGTAACAGAATCTAACCCCATAAAAGACCTCTTGCTAGTGTCTGCCACAACACTACGATAAGATAGCCCTATATTAGAAGTTAAACACTATAACAGACTAAGGATGTGATAGAAAGAAACCTGGAAAAATGAGACAATAAAAAAAGGTCAAACAGGAAAACCAACAGGACGAAGACTGTGGGCAAAAGAGATGGGAAAAGTGCAGGGAGGGGTGTCTGGAGCTAGTCAACCAACAGGAAGGTTACCTGCATAAGATCCAAACCTCTGTCTTGAACTCTTTAAAAACCCTTCCTAGGCTTGATAAATTCTTGCATGTCCCAATTCAGTCCATACACTGTTCTTGACATCAATGGGAGTTATGCATATGACTTAAACATATAGTGTAACAAGATGGATGGGGAAAAAACAACCCAACAATTATGTGAAATACAAATCAAAACAATGAAGTGATACAGAACACTGTAAACCTTTGTGCTCTGTGCATGGTAAATTAACAAGCAGTAAACCTTGCTCTTGCTCTGTGCCATCTAATCTTAACCCCAACCTCTGAACCTTGCCTTTATGGGAAATGTATACATTGGTGAGAAGTTTGAAACTGGCAGAATGGTTTCTGAATGTGACCTTTCAAAACAGATTAAAGTTAGTTGATCTAAGAATGGGTTGGATCTTTTTTAAAAATAACTTCAAAAAGTAAAAATGTAGCCCATCAAATGTAGCCCATACACTTGTCAGTTTTCAGTGACATGAAAATTAGATTGTCTCCTGTACTGCTCCATAAACCTATGTCAACACACTGTTATCATTTAGCTGATGAAGTATATTTAATTCAGCTATTAAAAACAAACACCTTTTTTTAGAGTCCCCCTACCAAAGGAAAAAGCGTATCACTCAGGCACAAAAAAGCTTGACAGCTAATCTTCTAAATGTGTCACTGCATGAACTATAAGCTGATGTCAGGTGTAAGTATCGTTCTGTGACTGATATAACTGGCATATTACAAAGGCCAGATCCCCAGAGAAAGTGTCACATTCCAAGTAAGCACAGCAACAGAATATTGATAGAAAAGGAGCAAACATCATGAGTGAACTTTTCAGAGATTAGGTCAGTTCAACATTTTAATGATTTGGAGCTGAGAAAGCAATAAATATAGGAGCAAGTCCTGAAATCCTTGATCAGCCAAAACTCCGACTGACTTAAATCAGAGTTTTGACCAATTAAGGGATGAGCAAGAATTGAAGGTTTGGATCATATGCAGTGAAGTGAATATTTTGTTAGTTTCTTTTTTATTTAAAGTTGAGGTTTACCTCCCAAATGTGGTGATTTTTAAACTCCCTCTTTTCAAAATTTATTGTGCAATGTAAAAGGTTATTGCCATTACACAGACAACAATGTCTAAGGCCAGGATTAATGCAAATCAAATGATTCCAGAGCCCCAGTATCTATTTTTTCATTACTGTTCCTTCAGCAGTGTTCAAAAGCTTTGAGTTAAAATCAATCCAAGGGGAAAAAATAATCCCCCAAGAAATGTATCAAAACTAGAGGTTATGACAGAGTATCCTAAAATAATATGCCAAATATTCTATACTGGTATATTTCCCACAAAATCATTGCGTATAGTTGTTAAAGTTGGGCCCAAATACAAGCGTGAAATCCTGACCCCATTGAAGTCAATGGGAGTTTTGCCACTCTCTTCAATGGGGCCAGGATTTCACCCTAAAACTCTACATTCAATCACCCTTGAAGTTTTGGTGTTCAAAATTTGAGTCTAGATCTGAATTTTGCAAATGACCTTTCTCTTTATACTAGGCTTAACCAAGAGTCCAGATCTAAATGCCCTCAAATGTTGGGATGTTAAAAAAATCTCAGATACATTAGGAAACTGGTACTCTTGGATATCACAGTCAACCTGTGGAACTAGTTGCCAGGGGATTTTGCGAAGGCCAAAACTATAACTGGATTTAAAAAGTTAGATAAATTCACTGGAAGATAGGTCCATGAATGGCTATTAGCCAAGATGATCAGGGATGCAACCCTCTGCTCTGGGTGTCCCTAAACCTCTGACTGCTCGATGCTGTGACTGGATGACACGGGATGGATCACTTGATGATTGCCTTGTTCTGTTTATTCACTTTGAAGCATCTGGCACTGGCCAATGTCAGAGGACATGATACTGGACTAGATGAACCTTTGGTCTGACCCAATATAGCCATGCTTATGTTCCTATGTTCTAGATCCAAATTGCCTGGCTTGAATCCATAACTTACAATTATGGATATATTTAGAATGGTTAGTCAGTGAACTGTTTGCAGCAGAAATGGAAACCATGTAAATTTGCAAATGTTTTGAGTCACTTTATAGTCCAAATTCAGACCCAACTGTCTTGAAAACTGCATGAATCAAGCCTGGGACAAGATGCAAGAAAACCATTACCTATTTATGGTTTTGCATCAAAATCATATGAAGTTCACAGCCTTACATACTTACAGCTGAAATCTGGTGGGTTTGATTGTGCATCTGTAGGATTTGAGGTTTAATTTCAACTCAGAATTCAAAGTAAAAGGGAGTGGGGAATGCAAATATCCCCTCAAGTGAATCCAAAGACAAATGTTTGCACAATCCTTTGAACAGTCAGAATATTGACTGTGGGGTTTTTGTTTATTTATTGACTGATATCCAAGTGTATAAGTATTTTAAGGTAAATTATGCTGTGTAAATACTGTTGAACAACCTAAACAATAGTTATCAGTACCTGGGCCACCTACAATATTAATAATTAGGACAAAATGAGCTTCATGGTTGTTGTTGTCAGTTGGGAGCAGGTTGCTTGGTGGGACTACAGTTGTGTGAGGTCAATCAAAGTGACCATTGATCAGAAGCTCTTCAGAGCAGATAGGGTGTCAGTCACAAGGCTGAAGACCTCATCTCACCAGGATGTTCTGTTACACCAGTCCTTGCCCTAAGCCAAGCAGGGGTTAGCTGGCAACTTCTTCCCCAGCTCTATCACTGTTGATCCACAGATTGTTACAGAGCAGGGAAATGGGTACTATGAGTAAAGCACATATTCTTTCATTAGGTGAGGAAGAGGCAGGGAGAGACATACAGGAGGTTTCTTGAGTTGACTGTCCATTCTCCAGCTCTCCGAACTCACAATCTGTATGTGTAGGAGAAAGGAGAAGTTAGAAGGCCACTCTGATCCTGAGTTTAGCAATTGGGCCAAGGAGTAGAATTCAAATCCGCATTCAGATGTTCAACAGCTCAAAAAAGGATGGGCAGGGGGCTAGAACCGGGGTCTTTATAGAGCTGGAGCCAGTGGGGAAATTTTAAAAGCAAATCCAGGTTCAGGGTTCAAAATTTGTTAAATTCAGGAGTTTTGGTAACAGACAGACCTCTAGTGAGTGAGGGAAGGAAAAATAAGAGATGTGGGGGAGGGACAGAGGAAGCTAAACCTAGAAAATGAGACAAAAATAGTATCCATGGATGAAGGGGACCTTGTTCTATTGACCCTCCATCCAGAAGACACTTTCCCCTTTTCAATCACTAAAGTGTCTTGACTCAAATATTTTCAGTAAGGAATGAAATCCTGGCTGAGGTGGGTATTTCTGGCCCCAATGCACATGACTTTAAGACACTCCCTTTTATAGAAACATAAGATACTTGGAGACTTGGATAAAAGGATTCTGTTTTGGGAGCTGGGGTAATGAACAGACCAAACCATTGGCCTGGTGGGAGAGATCAGCTGAAATTCAGATATATCATTAGGCAAGATCCATTCTAAAAGGGTGCTAACATAGTGAGGGCAGCCCTGGGATATCCCATTGGGGATGGCACTACCTTTCCACTGCTTCATCACTAGGGTCAGAATGACAGAGGCACAGTCAATACCCTGAAGAACTATGCATTCTTGTTTAAAATAGTGCAATTTGTTTTCACAGGTCTAAGAACACATAAGCATCCTTAATCTATACACACACAGAATGGGAAAAAGAGAGAGAAGGAGCAAGGGAGTGAGAGAGAGACCCCAAGTTCCAATGCCATGAATGTGTTTTGCTCTCACCTAACAGAGAGAAGATCTGGTGGAATTTTCCTGCTTGTCTCTCTTGCCTTTAGTCTGTAAACTCTTGGGGGCAGGGACATGTCTAGCTTGCTCTGTAATGCGGTAAATTGGAACACTTTGTTTTACCTTTTTAGATTACTTCTTGCACCTTTTCTTGACTATCTGCCTGCCAGCTTTTTTTCTTCATTGTGCTTGGAGATTCTATTTACTTGTTGTTTTTAGTTTCCTATTTACATTGAGAGTATTTAGGTTATTTGTTTTAAAGAAGTAGATCTTTGCAGCTAATATCCAGCTATATAACAAAATAGACACACATCCAAATGTTAAGGAAAATTAGAAAGAAATTAATAATTAAATATAGCACATGGTAGGGACCCAGTTGCTAAAGAGAGGCCATTCTTTGAAGAAAACAACTTCTCATCATGTTTTTTTTCCCCCCTATTAATGCACGGAGAGAGCTGAGCAATAGCTGGCTTCCTACTGCATTCAGTATAGTATAGGCCGCATTTTGTTTTTAAGTTTGCTGTCACAGCATGTTACACTGCCAACGTAGGTCCTGATCTTACTTCCACTGAAATAAATGGCAAAACTCCAATTTACTTCAATAGTCCAGGATGAGACCTTTACCCTGGTTCTTCCCACTTGGTTGAAGGAACTTTTGAGAATGATTTTGGTTTGCTTTTGGTTTTAGAATGGAGTTTCAACGATATTCACAGTCCCCCTGCACCAGTTCTCTTTATGAACTGTTGATTTTTCTAAAAAGGTCTAGTGCTCAGTAGCAGCCTTGGCTGGCTCGGAGGAATCTCCGTGCACTGACCATGTGGGAAGTGGCAAAGGTGAATAAAATGTCAATCAAGTTTGTTTTTTAATAGCAGCATGATTACATCGTTTGATGAGATTTTTGTGCACAATCCCTTTGTCCTCCTTTTATTTCCATTGCCAAGAAAGGTTAAAGAATTTATATTTTCAATTGGCACTGAAATACATGTACATTTTCCACTGATATAAGATTAAATTAGACCCATGTGAGCTACTAGAATATACAGTAACTTTATCATACCATATGTTTTCAGCCATTCCAGAGCCAACAACTGAAAGAGTGCCTCAAAACTAAATCAGATTGAATCACAAAGTTAATAGTCTTGCCTGACTGGATAAACCAGTATTTATTTGAATTGGGGTGGGGGATTGTTTATTTGTTTCCACTCAGAACACTCTAGATATTTGTTCTTTCTGATAAGGAATGAATGAGTGGATATGAAAATCTGTCCCATATTAATATGCAAACCCAAAAACAAATAATGAAAACTTGAGTTGAATTTTTCTAGCATTATGGGCAAGATTGTGACCCTTACGCACACTGAATATTGCCTTACACTGTGAATAGCCCAATGAAACTCACTGGGACTACTTGTGGAGTGAGGTATTTCTCAACATGTGTGTTATCTCACACTGAATACAAGATTGATTTGTTCACCACCTACCAAAGAGAAACCCTGGTAGCTCCATGATTGTGTCATTTTGTTTTTTACTTGGAAAATTAACATAAATCTAAATTTTTAAAATTTAAAAACTCATAAGCACAAGCCCTGTATTAACTTCACTAAAGAATGTTCACAACAAAATGGGCAGAGTGAATACCATAATAATCACCATTTCTCTCAGAATACATTATTCTGTGTAAATTTGTCAAGTATCTCAATTGTCTTTCGTTCCACTGATACATATTGGACTCAGCTCCTAAATGGAAACACATTTTATACTTTTGGCATTTAGGGAGATGCCTAGATTAGGAGACACAGCTAAGACATGTCACTAAGATGGAACAGTTGATTGTGAAAGTTTTGAAGATTTGGTACAACATATGTATTCTTGTCTTTTTGGCCACACAAAGCTCCCTTTTTTAGCTATAGTTTTCTGGACATTTATTTCTCTTCCAGCTCAGCACATAGCTATCCATACTTCAGTGCATTTTGTTTCTCTTTTCCCCAGTACAGCTGTTTGGTTTAATATTGATTTTTCCAATTAAATCCCATATTGTTAGCAGCACTGGAATGGAATATCTATTAGATATATTGTGTTATGTCCAAGCATGGGGATTAATATATTTATTCATACTGTATTGGATTTTGGGGCCCAGTTTTTGGCTTTGACTAGGAATAATCCCATGGTCCTGCAGTTCCTGTTGGTTTGGTAGCTAGGTCCCTCTATATGCGCCCAATCGACCGTTGGGGTCTTGTGAAGTTTGAAATGCAGTTAGTCAGGAGCCTTGCCTCAGACCTGCTTGCCCCCTACCAGGAGTATGAAAGCTCTGGACGATGTAGCTCTGAGGGTCTTTAGCCCACACAAGCCTCTCCACCATGACAAGGTTGCGGTCCATCTGAGAGCCAGGGTTTCGTAGACCAGGATGACTTGAGAAGCTTCTTTCAAGCAACAAAAGCTATATATGGGTCAAGCTCCAAGGGCCCAACTTCTTTATGTTCCCTGGATGGCTCCACCCTCCTCAAGGACAATGCAGCCATTAAACAACACTGGAAAGAGCACTTTGAGAGCCTACTAAACAGCGAATCCACGGTCTCTGAAGACACTATAATGTCTATTCCACAACACTCAGCAATGGAACACCTTTAAATCAGAGAAGAAGGGCTCGTGTAGGGCAGCAGAAGAGCTTCAAAGACATACTGAAAGTACACCTTAAAAAGGGAGGCATCAACACAATAAACTGGGAGGACTTGGCATGCAACAGAACACAGTGGCCCCCCACACCATGGACCAAGCCACAGCTCACTTTGAGGAGAACAGACATGCTCATGAGACAGAGAAACAACAAAGGAGGAAGAAAGGGCACAGCAATCCAGCCAACACCTATGTCTCCTCCAAGATTACACCTGTCACATCTGTGGGAAAATCTGCAGGGCACGAATTGGGCTCCTCAGCGACTTTAAAAGCCACCAATGAACCCCCTTGGCAGACATCATCCTCGCATCGAGGGATAGCTGAAGAAGAGTAGCTAGGATTTATTTTTAAAAATCTCTCTTTAGTATGAAATTCCAGTTCCCCTTATGTTGTTTATTTCCATTCTCTTCACCTGTAAATTCCTTCCAGGTTGATAGAGTATAAACTTGGCCCCCTTAAAATCACTGGGCATTATGCCATTTAGTTCAGTGGAGACAGAATTTCACTCATAGTTCCCAATATGTGACACTGGTTCCCTATAATGAATAAAATTATAGTTCCCAGCAGCAATGAAAAAGGCTACAATAAAAATCAACATTATTTAAACAAGCATTCAAGGCTATGGTCCTATATATATATTTCAGTACTATCGCTTAATAAATATTAAACTTGCTACAGTATGAACAATTTTCTGAAAATTATTATAGTATAAATAACACTCCTGTAGAAAGCAGCATCAGTAAATAACTAACTTAAGATTTCACCTTTTGTAAGATATGGTCCACTTCCTCATCTGTGCAAAGAATATATATATATATATATATATATATATATTTGATATGTAGAATGCCATTACTTTAATGGTGGTGTGGCCATTCAGGACTGAACATAGGCTATTACAGGGCTCTCTCAGACCTCCAAAATACTAGTCAGTGTCATGGATTTAATGCTTTTGAACAGTAAGCATACTTAAAGGGGTTTCTTTCAAAGCCTTATTATTTTTGATTAGGAAACTCTATTTGACTTTTGCCTGCTTTTGGTGAGGGGGGTGAATCCAAGCTGACAGCAACAAGCAAGTCTTCAGACACTCTTTATAATCAGCAACGAAGCTTTAGGCCAAGCTCTCACAAATAGGTGCCTATAGTTAGGCCTCTGAATCCATATTTAGGCACCTGTGTAAGTCGGCTGATTTGAAAATGCTGAGCATCCTGCAGCTCCTGTTGATTTCATGTGAAGGAGAAAGGGCCATAACCCCAACTCTTTCCTGCCTCTTCCCCTTTTCACCATACTGCTCCTTCAAAAGAAGGGCTAAGAGGGTGATAAGGAGTTACAAGTGGAACACTGGCAGCTCAGGGATTACTATTCTAAGTGACCCTGCACAGGGAAATGATCAGTTAGGGTCAGATTTTTACATAAGAACATAAGAATGGCCATACTGGGTCAGACCAAAGGTCCATCCAGCCCAGTATCCTGTCTACTGACAGTGGCCAATGCCAGGTGCCCCAGAGGGAGTGAACCTAACAGGTAATGATCAAGTGATCTCCTGCCATCCATCTCCACCCTCTGACAAACAGAGGCTGAGGCTAGGGACACCATTCCTTAACCATCCTGGCTAATAGCCATTAATAGACTTAACCTCCAAGAATTTATCCAGTTCTCTTTTAAACCCTGTTATAGCCCTAGCCTTCACAACCTCCTCAGGCAAGGAGTTCCACAGGATGACTCTTCCTTTTATTTGTTTTAAACCTGCTGCCCATTAACTTCATTTGGTGGCCTCTAGTTCTTATATTATGGGAACAAGTAAATAACTTTTCCTTATTCACTTTCTCCACACCACTCATGATTTTATATACCTCTGTCATATCCCCCCTTAGTCTCCTCTTTTCCAAGCTGAAAAGTCCTAGCCTCTTTAATCTCTCCTCATATGGGACCCGTTCCAATCCCCTAATCATTTTAGTTGCCCTTCTCTGAACCTTTTCTAATGCCAGTATATCTTTTTTGAGATGAGGAGACCACATCTGTATGCAGTATTTGAAGGTATTTAGGCACTTAAAGGTGTATCAAGGTGCCTAATGGGATTTCAAAAGTGTGTAGGTGCCTAATTCTGCTTGATTTCAATTGGAGTTAGGTCCTTGGGTGCTTTTGAAAATCCCACTAGGCGCCTAGCTGCATCTTTAGGCCTCAAAATACCTCTAAAAATCTGGCCCCTAGGCACCAGTCCTGCACCCAAAACAGCCATTAAGACCAACAAAAGATTGGGATGTGTGAAAAATGAAAGATTGAGCCTTTACAGTGTAAACTGTGACTTAACAAAAGTATGTTGTATAAGCTAGATTTGTTCCTTAAGCTTATAGAGAACTAACGGAAAGATTTAGGGCCAGATCCTCAGCTGTTGCAAACTGGCATTGTTCAACTGACTTCAATGGAGCTATGCCAATTTACACCCACTGAGAATCTGGACCCTAAAATGAGCACATCTCAGAAAATGTATGTATTTCAGGAGGACTCAATTTTCCTAGAAAAGCAAATGTATCTTTAATAAAGGATAACATTTTACTGCCACTTGGCAAGATCCTCATCTGATGTAAATGAACACAACTCTTTTGAAGTCAATGGAGCTATGGTGATTTACATCAGCTGAATCTCTGGCCCACCATGAACAGCAATGCTTTGTGTGCCTTTAAATTGGACCACTGTGTGGCTCTCTGGATTTGCCCCCAAAGCTTACATGGAAATTTCATTGTGCATAATGGTTTGTGTAATAAGACTTTTGTAGTCTGTCTGAAAAAGAGACTTACACAGATTCAACTTACTGAAGACAACTGTGTCTTGCTTTTTATTAGTGTAATGCCATACTCAATAAACAACAGTAGAAAATGAGAAGGATTGGAAATGTCAGTGCTCTTGGAAAGGGACTTGTTCACCAGTATATAACTGACATAAAAGTTACCAGTATATAACTCATCACCTTAAAAAGTATTAATATACTTGGAGCATAAAAGGTGCTAAATAAAAATAAACAAATATTTCTATCCTTTGAAGAATTACTGCCTGTCTTGTCATTTCTCTGCCAAAGTATCCCAATGCCAAGCAAAATAAATTCCAAAATGTCTGCTTGAGACTGGGAAAAAACCCAAACAAAATCTGGCACACAACACATGGACCATATTTCTTTATTAAACAGCCAAATTATTTATTCCATTGTCAGAGGCAACTTATAGACAGTCCCGCAGATTTTGTCCTATTTGAGGAGTCTGCCTGTACACAGAACAGGTATAGTAAAGGGTCGGGTTTCCTCACACCACTGCATCAATGTACTCAAAACATGTTCTGAATAGATCACTGATAGACTAAGGAATAATTAGTCTCCATGTGCATTAAGTCACTGGCTTCTCTGTGGCTGAGATTGCAGATAAGGGTGCCAACTGTAGCGTCAGTATTGATGATGTAGACTGAGAACATAAACTCTTTGACACAGGCTACTGTACAGCCACTAAATGAAGACTAATTGTCACTGCCAATTTATGATGCATTCACTAATGTAACATAACTAACCATTTTTCTAACTATAGAAGAATATTTTAGTGCTGCTGATAAACTGGGATAGAGAAGCTGATAGCTTCCAGTTATTGCCAAGTGCCCATGAAAATGATTTTGTTTTTAGCCAGTCCTTTTACAGACTGAATCAATTAGGCCCTCACTATAAAGGTACTGGTGTCTGCCTATGTAAAACAGTTTGCAGGACTGAGGCCTTAATTTCCTTCCTCTGGGGCTGCAAAGGCCCCTCATTCTGCAGGTTACTCCCACACAGGTGGGAAAGATTGGCATAGTGATGTAGAGCTCATCACTGAGAGTATTCAGGAGTTAAGTGTTTACACCAGGGAGCGGTCTATAAATGATTCATTCATGACAGCAAAGGAAGAATTGGTTAGTAGGCTCTGGTCCTCAGTGAAAGCAGGCTATTACACTAGGCTATAGTAGTATTGCTGTGGTTTGAGCAAGGCTATTTTGTTTTCTATTACTTTAAAACTTGTGGGATTAGGGTCTGTTCAACTAGAATTCCTGAAAATATAAACAGGGGGAGAAAATCTGCCTATGGAGAATATAAACCAGCTCTGACAGCTTGTGGGACCATTATCAGTGTCATTATGATTACCTTTCTGCCATGGACTTTTCCACCTTTTAGGTTTTTTATCTTTCTACAGGCTCAGTTTTGAGTAAAGAATAAATGTGTGGAGAATGTCCACACTAGTCTTTACAAATGAGTTAGTTGAAAATGTGGTTCAATTACAACTTCACTTGAGGAAACAAAATCTAGTGTATTGAAACCCTGAATGGGTACAGCAAGAGTCAAGCCACCAGCTGGGCTGGAGCTTAGGCTGCATAAAACAGGCAAACAGCAAGGCCCTTTCATTTAATGCAAGCACCTTGTCATCTTGATTCATCTAATATTTTTTTCCTTTTTGTCTTTTCATTCTAACTGCATAGTATCTGTAACCTCCAATAATTTTTCACCAACATTATCAGATATATTTTGATGGCAGGCTAGGTCAGTGGTCTAAAGTTTCCTAATACATTTACCCATCTCATTTTTATTTCTGAAGTTTAATAGACAAATATGCTATGCAGACTACCTGAGATTTTGAAAGATATACTCTCCAAACACAAGTTAGCTTTGCAAAGCTCATCACAAATTTCTTCCAAAATCCACTTTTTTTCTTCATAAAGCCCTTTAAAATGTTAGCATTTGGTGAAAGCACAGCCTTTTCTCTACCAGAACTTCATTGGCAATGGTTTTGGATCAGTTTGTGGTTTTAGATGGCTGAGATCGCTAGATGGAAAACCATTACTGTTGAGAATCGATTTGAAATTGCCAGGAACAAAAGGAATAAATGTCTTTTTAACGTTATTCAGACTGCACTGTCCAGCAAATGTAATGTTGGCAGTGCTGCTCTATTTATCATTTAAAGGGACTGAAATTTAGCCAAGTGTCTATCAATTTTTATAGCTGTTGATAACTGAACTTCAAGTTTTCATAACAAAAGTAAGAGAGACTAATCTATTTTCAAAAGTTTACAAATGCAATAAACTAGAATGTCTAGAGAGATATTTATTGTAGTTTTTCTGTTTGCATAGGGAATAATTTTACCATTAGCTCAGTCCTATTTTTATTGTGTTTAGTAGACCATATTTCACCAAGGAATTCTTAATGACAAATGAATAATGAAACATACATATATAATGAATTAAACAAATTGGAATGCTTCAAAAATTTCCAATTCATGAGTTTCAAATAGTGATACACACATGAGATTTTCCATATTGGAAGTTCAATATGGATTATTCTCTTTTGCAAGTACCAAACCAAATAGCCACGGTTTGGTGGACAGTCCACCATATTAAGCGGTACCTGAATATTTGGCTGGTTCCAACAACATCTTTACTTCCTGCTTTATTCTGTTGGAGAATAAAAAGTAAATAAAGCTGAAACAAAACACATCTCTGTCACAGCTACAACTTTTTTTTTTTTCAATAAAAGAAAAATCAATGAAACTATGAATTTGAGATTTTTAGAAAAGGGAGCTCTGCCAGACATAGTGTGCCAAGACTTCCTATAAGTCAGTTGAGAAAAGGATGCTATTGCATTTGATAGCATTTAATATATGGCAGCTTTAAAATCCTCTTTTGGATAGATTTGTAACAAGATATTCAAAGATTTAAATGTAGTTAAAAAGCTATACATTAAATTGGCAAATAAAAGTAAGGATAATTAAATCTGGAAACAATTACTAATACTCTCCTTCTATTTTTGGTTCTATTTCAGAGGATTATTCCCTTTTGAGGCTAAGTAAGCTGTTGGTTAGTGTCATTGCTGATAGTCAGGATATCCAGTTTGTTGTTGAATCAAAAAATAAATACCTTTATGAATGTAGAAGTTATCTGGTGAAGCCAGCATACAATTGTAATATAGCAGAATTCATATACATTTGCCATATAGATATATCTTGGATATGTTTCTGTCATAATAGATCATTCCACTCAGTTGTTAATCCATCAGAAGAAATACTATCTTTCCACTGAATATTTCCTTTTGTATTTGGCCCACATAATACAGTAATACTGATGCGATAATTAATTACATTCGGATGCTTTCCATTTCATACTGAAAACGCCATGTTCAATTTTGCCACAGCAACAACAACACTTCTACTTAAATCTCCAAAAAAAAAAAAAAGAGTTGACTACTTACATGAATGAATTTTTTGTTGAAGGACAACTGCATTTCATTATGTTTCTATAACCATAAAAGTATGGCTGAGAACTGTGGACAGAATTCTACATTAACTTGTCTCAAAAAACAATTTTATGGCAATAAGATTATTTTTACTTAAAGCTATTTGCAGGGAAGCCTTTATCAATGAACATTTATGTGATTTACATATCGTCGGGTAAAAAAGGCAAGACAAATAAATGTCAAGCCCTCTAAGATACATCTCTCTACTTCCTCCAAAAGGTTCTTTGATGACTTCTCAGAAGTGAAACGTTTTTCTTTGTTGACCTTCTCTTTGGCCATTCAAAGTATAGGGTATAATGGAGGTGATTTAACATGATCATGTTCTTTTTGCAAACAATTCTTTGGACCTGCTCCTTATACCATTACTTGTGATCTCTTTCTTTTTTTTAAAGTGGGTTTGTGGTAACATCAAATGCATGTACAAATAATATGAATTTATATAGGTAAGAAGTAGTTGTTAGACCATGTCTACTAAATCAGTCAATTAAAATAGAGTAGAATGCACATTGTGAGAGCAGTAGTGCAGTATTTTATATTGCAGTTTCTGGAGAGTAGTATATTTATTGGTGATATCTGTGGATGGCAAGTGATATGCATGAATATTTTGATGACATCCAAAGTTTACAGGACTGTCAGTATTTTGAGCTATTTTTTCTGGGACTCTTACTTTATTTGTATAATGAACAAAAAACCCCAAGCATTTGTTATTGGGCCAACCTGGTAACCCCTGGTCATTAGCACTGTCTATATTGCCAAGCAAAATACCCAGGTCTGGTTTCTCAGCACAATCTCTTACTCGCCAAACTGAAAGCAGCTAGGTAAGAGTGAATTCGAGGGAAGAGAGGATCTCACATTGTTCTGCAGAACCTCTGTTACCACAATGGGAGAAGTAGTGATGAGCTCTGAAGAGTTTCTCATCAATCCTCCTACCCTGAGAAGCTTGCCACTGTGAAGAGTCTTGAAGCGTGCATGGTGGGGTGGGAGATCTTAATTATGAAGGATGGTAAAAAATTGGGAAAATAGGACAAGTTAGTCATATAAAGGATCACCTGAAAATCTATGTTTTTATGCATTCCCATTTATTTGGAGCTTTCCTTACTTTTAATGAACCTGACATTTTGCTGTGATTTTAAGGAAAGGATATACTCAGACAGAAATTTACTTCTATGACGTGATGTTGCTTCACATTCTCTGTCTCATAGGTTCTCAACAGAGCTGAGACCAAATGCAATTGTCTGAAAAGGTAGGAAGAAATAAATCAAAATGATGATGACAAGTTGATTTAACACTATCTCATTTTCCTCTGACTTGCATTTTATTTCAAACTTGTTTAGTGTGAAGAGACTACGAAACTGTTGCAGTATCATCCAAAATGGAAATTGTGACAGATGGCAATAAAAAAACATAATGGGCCCTATTATGTTTTATTTTATTAGCCTCAGGTTATTGTTACAGTTATGATCTTAAACTCTGTTTTATTTTTATAGCTATGATAGTACTTAACGGTACCTTTGCATAGCCAGCTGCCTTTACAGAATCCAATGTCCTTGACTGTTTAATGCAGCTAAACCATAAAGCAAATAATACGTTTAGTGCCCAAAACTGATTGTTGAAAAATCAGAAAAGGAAATAAACTGGAGCTTCTAAAATATAAGGAAACAACTCCTGCAGAAAAAGTGATGAGAATGAAGGAGAACTTCGAAAGGCCGGTTCAGGCAACAGACTTCTTTAAGTTAGGGATCAGCAATGGGGGAAATTCAGGGAGCAGAATATATGGGATTTTTTATGTGTTTTCTACAGAAGCATGGCAACTACAATTTGGAGATAATTTAATTAAAATAATCTTATTGCTTACTTGATTCTGAATATAAACCAAAGCACACATGCTAATAAAGGAAATCAAGTCAAGAGAGAGACAAACTATAAATTAACTTTCTAAGGTGGATAGAAAGCTGGCTAGATCATCAGGCTCAACGGGTGGTGATCAATGGCTTGATGTCTAGATGGCAGATGGTATAAAGTGGAGTGCCCCAAGGATTGGTCCTGGAGTCAGTTTTGTTCAACATCTTCATTAATGATCTTGATGATGGGATGGATTGCACTCTCAGCATGTTGGTGGATGACACTAAGCTGGGGGGAGAGGTAGATATGCTGGAGGGTCCAGCATAGGGTCCAGAGTGACAGACAAATTGGAGGACTGAACCAAAAGAAATCTGATGAGGATCAGCCAGGACAAGTGCAGAATCCTGCACTTAGGATGGAAGAATCCCATGCACTGCTACAGGATGGGGACAGACTGGCAAAGTGGTAATTCTGCAGTAAAGGATTACAGTGAATGAGAAGCTGGATATGAGTCAACAGTGTGCTCTTGTTGCCAAGAAGGCTAACGGCATATTGGGCTGCATTAGTAGGAGCATTGCCAGCAGATCGAGGGAAGTGATTATTCCCCTCCATTCAGCACTGATGAGGCCACATCTGGAGTATTGCATCCAGTTTTGGGCCCTCCACTACAGAAAGGATGTGGACAAATTGGAGAGAGTTCAGTGGAGGGCAATGAAAATGATTAGGGGGCTGGGACACATGACTTATGAGGAGAGGCTGAGGGAACTGGGCTTATTTAGTCTGCAGAAGAGATGAGTGAGGTGGGATTTGATAGCACCCTTCAACTACCTGGAAGGGGGTTCCAAAGAGGATGGAGCTAGGCCGTTCTCAGTGGTGGCAGATGATAGAACAAAGAGCAATGGTCTCAAGTTGAAGTGTGGGAGGTCTAGGTTGGAGATTAGGAAACACTATTTCACTAGGAGAGTGGTGAAGCACTGGAATGTGTTACCTAGGGAGGTGGTAGAATCTCCATCCTTAGAGATTTTTAAGGCCTGGCTTAAGAAATCCCTGGCTGGGATGATTTAGTTGGTGTTGGTCCTGCTTTGAGCAGAGGGTTGGACTAGATGACCTCCTGAGGTCTCCTCCAACCCTAATCTTCTATGATTCTGTGAATTGTTTCCTTTAAGAATAAGGAAGATAAGAATCCTGGCCTTTGTCACAAAGTGCATCTCTGATTCAAGCCATTAATATGTAAGCAAAGACTTTCCTTAGGACTGACATCAGCATAATTCCTCTATAGTTGTTACATTTGGCTTTATCAATCTTTTTGCAAAGAGGCAGAAGAATACCTTTTTTCCAGTCATCGAAGGTGATATTAATGCCTGCTGGTCTGGTAGAGCCTACGATAGGTTAGATATGGTTCTATCTTCAGCAACGCACTGACTCGGGCTCACAGAGCTTGGGCTGCAGGGCTAAAAAGTACTATGTAGACATTCAGTCTTGGGCTGTATCTTGAGCTCTGGGACCCTGCAAGGGGAGCTCCAGCCCAAGCTCGAAAATCTACACAGCAATTTTTAGTCCACAGCTCAAGTCTGGCAAGTCGAAATCAGCTGATCTGGGACAGCTGCAGCTATGCTGAGTGTTTTTGTACCCTTATAGTCCAGTAAACCTTTGAAAATGCATTATTTTCAAGTGTATCCCCAGATAAAGTTCTCTTACCCTGCTGTTTGGGTCCCAGTGAGCTGATGCCACGCTGTCTTCCTCACCCTTCTCTCAATTTGGTTTTCCTGTTGACTCAGATGCAAATGTAACTTCCTTTGTTTCTGGCAGACAGGTAAAAAAGAGCTCTGTGTAAGCTCAAAAGCTTATCTCTTTCACCAACTGAAGTTGGTCCAACAAAAGATATTACCTCACCCACCTTGGCTTGGGTATATCAACATTCCTTTGTCTAGGACAAACTTGTTTATTAAGTCTTCTGCCAAAACATATTTTAGGAACATATTTCCAGCACACCATTCATCCATACATCACACAATGATATTATTGATCTGTGTGTCATCAGCTTTCATTTGATACTACACACAACATTCTTTACAAATAAATATTATAAAACTAATATAGTAATTGAGTCAGACCCGGTAGGAGTTTACAGAACCATGGGCCCCCTGCCAGTTGGCACTGAGGAGCTCCGAGGGTCACAGTTCTGAAGTCAAACCCATTCAGCCTTTGCTTTTGCTCTCAACAAACCTGTCTTGCAAAACTCAGATTGGGTTCTTGCTTTTTTCTTAGCCCCAAGTGCAGTGAGCATCTCCACATGATCCAGGGGCAATGTTTGAAGGGCTGAGACCCCAGCACCAACATGACAGTGGTCAGCACCGATGACTTAAAACAACACCATTCCTCATCAGATCACAGACGAAGTGAGGCTTTAGGCTCGAATGCTTTAGTGACATTGAGCTGTTCAGAACAGAAAGCCATCTGACAGCTCAGTTCTAATAAGAGTTTGAGATTGAATTGGACTGTTTATGGCCTGCTAACTGGCCAAAGGTGGATTTACTTTTGTCAGCAGAAGCCAGTGGTCAATGTCAAGCTCAGCACTTCTGTAAACTTGTACATCAATGACTGTTCACTGCCAACAAATGTTAACAAGAACATAACTGGTAACAGTCCTATTGAAATTGTTGGGGCTGTACCAGGTCAATTTGTGAATCTTTGGATGATGCATGATGTCATTGGGAGTCACAAATTCTAGGAGTCACTGGTTATTACTATTCTTGTGCCTGTTACCAACCTTCCTGGTTGTACTTGCCCAAGCATTGTTACCCTTTCCTCCCTGCATATTAGAAGATTTTGTGCAGTTGCTGGTAAAAATTATCTGCAGCTGCATCATTGGACTTGGTGTTGGTGGGACCATACACAGCAATGATGGTAGGATGTCCATAATGGGTACAGAATCAGATACTGAATGTTAGACAAACTTGCAGCCAGACCAGGGCTGCTCACTCAGCTACAATGACTAACCCCTCCAGCACAGTCTGCATTGACTCATCCCTCAGGTGCATGCGGCAGCAGCCTATTCCTGGGCAGGGTTCGGGTCAGATGACTCACAGGTACTGGTATTTCATCCTCACCACCAGAGCTGCAAGTCTGCAACAGCACCATTCGACTAGGAACCCTCCTGCTCTCTTGTGGTATTACAGTCCCTAGGCTTCCAGCCTTTCCTTGATCCCTTGCCTGTTCCTGCCCTAGCCTTGCCTGAGCCTTGTTCTAGCCCAGTTCAGACCTGTCTATGCCATATTCTGAGCCTGCTCCAGCCCTGCTCCTGCCTCCTGACCCCCAGACATTTGGGATTACTCCATCCTGGCTTTGACCTTGGGCATGGTTTTGGACTCTCACTACAATTCTGATTTGGCTTGTCAATGGACTCTGATCCTGGTTCTGACTACAGCCTGTCCCCAGACCCCAGCACTGCCCTTGGCCAGATCGCAACTCTGCATTTGGCCTCGACTTTTGGCATCTGTTCTTGACCACAACTCCAACCATCAGGCCTAACTGCCTAGAACCCAGTGCCTGATGCACATACCCTGCACTGTCTGTTGGGGATTGGGTAAAAGTACAACAGATACTCTTTGCTGAAGCAACATATTGGGGCAGTCTTAGAACAAATATGTATAATTCTCAACTTTCTTTTCACCACTTCCTAGCCAGAGCACTTCAGATAAGGTGCCCATATCAATGTTCAGTCTTGTCAATTGCATGGTGAAGAGAATATATTTGGCAGCTTTGGACAATGCTTGGACATTCCAGGCACCAATTTTGCATTTGGCATCAACACACAGGACACGGGGATGTCCCTTTCACAATATTTCAGTAGTAATTTTCACCTCAGCAGCAGAGACAAATTCTTGACAATTTTGGCTTCAAGGACAATTCACCAGATCGTCACAGTTAGTCAGCTTCAGTAGAAACACCCTCATGATGTGAAGGTGCTGACTCCAGTGCAGCTTTACATATGGTCATTCGATTATTGACTAGATCTTTACTTTGAGACACTTTTTGGAGAAGATGGATGAATTTAATGAGCCATGTCCAACACTTTTTATAGATTTCCATCAGAAATTTGATTCACTGTATCAAGAGAGGAGACATCTGAGGATGCAGCTCAGCATCCCTGAGAAGACAGTGTTGTTGATAGAAGAACACTGTAATGAAATGGACAGATAAATTTGAGTTAATGACAGATACATGGCACACTTTTCTATTTCCATGGAAGTTCAGCATCCTGTCACTATCGTTCATTACTGGCATTGATTGGTTGATGGAAAAGCTTGAGGAGTCAGCTGTTGTTGGTATTGAGCAGAACACTATTTTGCTTCAAGACCTTGATGTTGATAAATTGGAGAGGGTGCGGAGAAGAGCCACCAAAATGATTAAAGGAATAGAAAACATGCCTTATAGTGAATGACTCAAGGACTTCCATGTATTTAGTTTAACAAAGAGAAGGATAAGGGTGATTTGATTACAGACTATAGATACCTACCTGGGGAACAAACATTTAAAAAGGGCTCTTCACGCTAGCAGCAAAGGTATAACATGATCTGATGGCTGGAAGCTGAAGCTAGACAGATTCAGACTTGAAATAAGGTGTAAATTTTTGACAGGAATTATTTCAGAGAAATTCTGTGGTCACTGCTATACAAAAGGTCAGACTAGATAATCAGAATGGTCTGTTCTGACCTTGGGATCTATGCATCTATGAACCTTGAATACAGGGAGGACATTGCCTTGTTGGCTCAGTTTGGTGTATTGCTGCAGCTTATGGTTGTGGTTGGATAAGAAGCAGTGCATTTTGGTCTGGTTATTAAGCCAATTAAAATGAGTGCACTTGCTATTACCATTAAGCAGCCTCTGACTCTACATTACAACCAGCTCAGTTTTAACCTGTCCAGATGGGATATCAAATAGGTGGTAACTGTGAAATACTGGGGAAGCATCATAGACAGTGCTGGAGGATGCTCTAAAGATGTGGATTCTTGTATAACAACAGAATCCACCAAGTTCTGGTTCCTTCAGGGGCCTCTGTTGAGATGTTATGACATCAAACTTACCATGACACTGTGGCTCTATAGAATCATGGTTACACCAACTTCATTATATGAAAGTGAACTTGATGAGCACTAGATGGATGTTTTTGATTCTCTCTGTCTTTGTCAGCTACTCCATCCTAAGTGGCAGTACAAGATCAGCAATGAGGGTGTTCATATCTGAACCCAGCAACTACCTCCATCAGCACAGTTTTGATGACTTTCTTAGTGCGGGCATGTTATTCAGATGGCAGACCAGTAAATTATGAAACAGTTTTACCAATGTTGCTCAACAGTCAGTGATTGTGTGGTTGCCAAAATCTTCAGTGGCATAATAGGATCACAAGTGACAGACATAAACTGAACATTCATCCAGACCATTTTAAGGACCTTGCTAGAGATTTATCTGGGCAATGCTTGATCTGCAAGGAAATTTGGGATCCCTTTGAAATATGCCATAATAATGATGATGAATATCTGATGATATCATAACACTGCACATAAAACTACTTGTGATCTCAAATCATAAAACTACTTGTGATCTCAAAACTTGTAGACTGGGCCCTTAAATACTGCTAAGAAAAACCTCTGTAGATACTGCAAAAAGTGATTTAATAAAAGTCTATTAAAGTCTTTCCTTTGATTCAATATTAACCCTGTGTCCCATCATGATATTAAGTGGCACTCTGCTGTTTGTACCATCTTTCAATCAATGTCCTGATTATATGAGATTATAAAAGATCCCACAGTATGAGTGCATAATCACCAGATCACAATGAAATACAAAACTTTTCATCTCTGTGTTGGTGGTTCAAATCCAGCCAATAAGGATTTAAAGTTGTTATTTTAGTTGTTCTGTGGAGCTGGTCGGATTATTTTCCCCATAAAAATGGTAACTTCTTATAAAAAAACTGAAAATAAAACAGGGCTGGGAGTACTAACAATGGGGATTAACAGGCATTCCTGGTGGCATTCTCAGAAGAATGGTCAAGGACTGAATGGGAATAGAGACTGAGCTTCGCTCACACTAACAGAAGTGGCCCTGGCAGGTCACAAATTTACACATAGGCTAGGAGGTGTAGGGAGATTCATTGCTACTGATCATACGATACCTGTTCTTTGTATTTAGTGCACTTCCATGGACACTATTATGTGCACTAAATTCATTAGGACAAACACCTATTCTATAGATCAGTGGTTCCCAAACTTATTCCGCCGCTTGTGCAGGGAAAGCCCCTGGCAGTCCGGGCTGGTTTGTGTACCTGCCGCATCCACAGGTTTGGCCGATCATGGCTCCCAGTGGCCTCGGTTCGCTGCTCCAGGCCAATGGGAGCTGCTGGAAACTGCGGCTAGTAAGTCCCTCGGCCCGCGCCACTTCCAGCAGCTCCCATTGGCGTGGAGCAGTGAACTGCGGCTACTGGGAGCCGCAATCGGCCGAACCTGCGGACGCGGCAGGTACACAAACCAGCCCGGACCGCCAGGGGCTTTCCCCGCACAAGCGGCGGAACAAGTTTGGGAACCACTGCTATAGATGTATATCTACTAGCGAAATAGTGCCACTAATAACACAAAGATTTTCTGTCAGTCTGTGGAAGCACAGGCGTATCAGTCACAGTGTTCTTATTAAATTCCAATTGTGTAATTGCATGCTGCCTGATAAAAATTCCACATATAGTTTTATTTTTGATAAAGGAGTCTACAACTCCATTACCAAACTGTTGAATAGTGTTGCTGAGTGCTGTTAAACAGTTGCCACTTCCCATCTCAGAGAGATGTGTTTCAATGTTGGGTGAAACAATTCTTATAAAGAGACAATTTTGCACTTGAAAGAACATGTAACTCCCAGTGATTTTTCAATGGGAGCAGTGCGTATGCATCAGAGGGCAGACTATGGCTTGTAAAGGACTTCAATAACACGATAAAACATGCTATATAACAAACTATTAGACACAGATCCGCAAAGATATTTAGGCTCCTAAGTTCCATTGAGATCAATCAAAGTTAAGAGTCTAAACACCTTGGAGGATCTGGACTTAAATCTTTATTCTTGAGTCTGCCTCAATGATAATGATCTGTTTAATTGTTGTTCTAATGGTTGTTGTATTGCCATTCTTTTAATTCTCGGGTCCCATCCCATTTCATTAGCTTGTACAACCTTTATCCTATTTGACTTCTGTGTCTTTCATTGTTGCCCCTGCTGTGTATTTAATGAAGTACAGCTCATGCAGAGTAGTATAGTAAAACTAATTTGGAAGAAAGTATGTTATTGTGAATCCTGAAGATGAGTTAGTATATTTAGTCTGCATCACTGCTAATTCAGTCTGCTTGTAGAGGATGGTCAGAATGCAATATCTTAATTTATTTCTGTCTTGGGACAGGCAGGAACAAGTAGTTCCTTTAGATTTACCATTAATTGATCCATTGTATGTGAAGTCCATTTTCCATCTTTTTTTCAACAACGTAGAAAACTCATTACCCATAGTAGCCTTTTCAATTTTTGAAGAAGTCTTTAATTTTGATTGTTTTATTTTCTTCACTCAACATGATATTTGATACGCAGTGGCATGCAATGATCTTTGCTCATGTAAGAATAGACTGAGTTATATATGTAAAGCGAAACTGGTCAATTTAGTTTTCTTATTGGTTTAATTAAAATCCTCTTTTTAGTGTTTTTTTTTTAAGTTCTTTCAATACGCAGAGCAAAGATAGGAAGATGTTTCTGGTGTAGTTTTTTCCAAAAATTACTAAAAAAATAATAATAAAGGTCAAATAAATCAATGCCTATATTTCTAACTGAAAAGAATTTGTAAAATTTACAAATATTTTCAGTATTACTGTGAAATTTTCACAAAGCAAAAGCCAGCCTAGTTGTCCAGATATAATTGAGCCCATCAGTATAGGATGAAGAATCTGAGACTCTCATGCCACAGAAGGATATAATTTGCTAGAATTGTTGGCAGTTTCACATTTGAAATAAGTCAAATTTATGGTGATAAAAATTAGGGGAATAATTCTTGTTTCATGAAGCACAGATATATCTATGCTTGACAGAAATCTCCATTTAGCAAATGTAATGAGGCTCAGCTTGGTCGGAAGACATTTCATGTAGGTTATTATGGACACTACACTTATGTATTTCACAGAGGGCCAATTGGAATCCATATAAATAAATTAACAAATTGCCCTATAACTTCAAACTAATTATACAACTGTGAAGAAACATAGCATGGATAGTTACTTATTTCAAATAAAAGCTAAACCATTTTCTCCATAATGCACATTGGCAAGAGTGTGTTGTAGACAGTCTCTAAAAGCTCCTGAATCCTAATAGACCCCCCCATTTCCCTCCTGGCTGTTAAGCATACAAAGAACTACACTGTCCCCTGTCAACCTGAACCAATAAAGACTAACCCCGTATAAAAATAAGGAAGCAGATTTAATTCTAAAGACACAGTGGCTCCCCCAAACTCCCAGGCAAGCAATTTTTCTATTTCTGTGAATAATCTTTAGTGTTAGATTCTTGCCTGATATAATTTGAGGTGAGCCACAGTCTATTAGTCAGCCCTTATTCACTATCACTCTTGAATGAGTCACTGCACCAGAGTGGCCACTGTGGAATAGTTTTCACTCAGTTATATCCAAGCCATGAAACTTCACAAATTTTATGAGCTAATAAACACTTAACAATGAAACTACTTAGCACCTTCCATTCTTATTATCTCAAAACACATTTCAAATGTTAATGAAGCCTTACAACATCCTGTTAAGGTAAGTAGTGGTACTATTCCCATTTTACAGTTTGGGAATGTAACAGGATGAATGGTGTGGTACCCAGTAAATAAGAAGTTCACTCTAGCTGAGGTTCACCTTTGACTTTTAACAAGTCAAAGGGGGGGAGGGATAGCTCAGTGGTTTGAGCACTGGCCTGCTACACCCAGTGTTGTGAGCCCAATCCTTGAGGGGGCCATTTAGGGATCAAGGGCAAAATCAGTACTTGGTCCTGCTAGGGGGCTGGACTTGATGCCCTTTCAAGGTCCCTTCCAGTTCTATGAGATAGTTATATCTCCATTAAGTGATCAGAGGAAGGGGCTGCTTGAAGGATTATAGTACACTTAGCAATGCACTAAGTCAGTCTTCTTGGTGATTTTCTTCCAGGCAACACTATTTGGGCCACCACATTTTAATTTTTGTTCCACATCACATTGTCCCCTATTAAATAAATTGGAAGTGGAATGGTTTGTTTTAGATAAGAGGCAATATAGGACCGAATCTGGCAATTTGTCTTTAACAGCCCACAACACATTGGGGTTTGCCCATTGATGGTTGTATTGGCACTTATATGGTTTCATTTTGCCAAAGGAAAATAAAGTAAACTTCAGTGTGTAGCTTTTAATCACCTGTAGCTGTTTTTATAAGAAAATTAACTAAATGTTTAGCACCTATCTTCTAAAACTCTTGAAGTGGAAATAAATCACTGAAAGTAATAACTTTAAAGCACTGTTCTCTTTTCCCAGTTCCTTTGGTTATTAATGATCTTTCTATACATTTAAGACAGGACTGTCTGACTATAAGTTCGCTACCCAGGTCTAATGTTATACTGTCTTGACAAGTTAGCATATGGTGAATTAGTATCAGTTTACTCAGTACTGTGCTGCAGTGGTGCACTGGATTTTGAGAATACTGAGTAGCACTAATTTATATCATGCAGGCTCTTGAAACATTTCTCTGGGTAAATTGAAGCTGCTTGGAGTTAATAGGACATAAAAATAAATACATATTAAAATATTAAAATTCTTGTCCTTATGAATGGTGAAAACAAATTTGGAAGCAAAAAAAAGAAATCTAGTTTTGATACCTCTGCCTCCGTTCAGCACAAGCTGTGTGTGTGTGTGTGTGTGTGTGTGTGTGTGTGTGTGTGTGTGTGTGTGTGTGAGAGAGAGAGAGAGAGAGTCAGTAGGCCCTGAAGCAAACTGAATTTGATTAGATGAACTGTCTAGAACCTAAGCAAGTACTAAAACCACTCTCTCTGTTGCCAACAGATGGAATATCACTAAAGGTAGGGAAATTATTGAAGTTTGGAGAAAAGGAACTAAGGGCAGGAAGGTTACATAGTAAAAATGTTTGTGGGAAGTTAGAGAGAAATAAATGAAGGTGCAGGGGGCCTGTTGGGCATTGTGGAAACCTGAGATGTGTGGCTTGGACCCTTTGTGGGCACAGATCCCTCATTTACACATGCAGTTGCTGATCATAAAGGATTTTCAATTTGGGGGGGGGTGAACTGAAAAATCGGGGGGTGGGGGGGAATACAGGTTGATTCAAACCAAAACAAATTTTTTTGATTTTTTTTTTGTCAAACAGGAAAACTCAAAACAATTTCATTTTCAATTGTCCAAAATATTTCAGTCAAGTCATAAGAATTTCTTTGAGTATTTTGTTTCAGTGTTGGCCATTTTGGGTCTTATTCCTTTTTTCTGTTTTTGTTTTTATTTTAAACTGGCCAGATTTAAAACTGAAACACTGTTTTGAATCAAAAAGTCAAAATAAAACATTTCAAACCAAAACAGTTGAAATGTAACATTTTGACTCTTGATTTTTTTCCCCCGAACCATAACTATTCAGTACATTCAACTCAAATTCTGCAATAGTTTCAGACCCTAAAAAATGCATTTTTGGGAGGGGATTACCAAAGGAAAATGTCACCCAGCCCTAATTGCAATAATTGTATGCCTAACCTACAGGAAATCAGGTCATTTATATTCATAAAGTGCTCTGAGTTTCTGACTGGTTTGATATAAATGTAAAATATTTTTTTTTAAATTGTCCATTGTGGAAAAAAAGAATATACAGTTTGCACTTATAAAGTTTCATTCACTTGCAAATTTCTACTGGTCTGAGAGTTGTTCCTTGTACTTAGAATGGGGAGTACCACTGGAACCAGTAATATATCCTTAACATAGCAGAACCCTGGTAATTGTGACCACTTAGTCTATAATACATTCTCTTGGGTGAATTAGGCTCCGTTTCCCTTTCCCCATGGTGCACTTTTCTCACTCTTCTTCCCTCCTTAATGTGACCTCAGATGTGTTGCTTTTGGAGGATGATGGTATACCTTCTGAAATGAATGAACTACAAAGCTCTCCTCTCATCTTAGATTACACAGAAATTGAGATGAGCATGGCATATCTGACAGGTGAATAGTCTCATAGTTCTTGCAGTTGCTGACAAGGGTTTACCATGCTATGGCATATGTGCAAATCACCCTCAATCAAAGACTGGCTGAAGGACACACTGCAGTATATTCCTTTTGAAAAGATGTCTTATTCAATCAATTGACTAAGTAGAGATTCTGTGAAACTTGTCAGGCTTGTCAGTATAAATGAACTAAACTACTAGTGACTACAATTAATGCTCTTCTTTAACAGGGCCCTGAACTGTCTATTAACTGTTTATGATATTATGGGATTAAAACTGGTTATGGGCCTGATTGAATGCCCACTGAAGTCAATGAGCATTTTTCCATTGAATCAGGCCCTAAGTGAGAGGCTGAGGTTGGTCAGGAGTTTTCTTTTAAATAAAATATATTATAAGGAAAGAGGAAATATTCCTAATTTTCCTTCACTGTCTTTCTTTCTTTCTGTTTTCCTCTCTCTCATCTCTTTTCTTCTAAACCTTTTCTCTCTATTAAATTAAACATAAACTTCAAACACACTTCTTCACTTCTTGACATTGCATTTCCCATTTACACGTGGTTGGAGATGCCCATGATTTTCCACCACTTCTCCTGGTCCATGACATGGGTTCATAGGTCTTGGAGTTCCATCATATCCTCTGTCTCCTGTGTCCTTTCTTGCTGCTCTTTTCCTCCCAGGCTTTCTTTAATGGTCATTCTTCTCCCAATCTTATCACATGTCCAGCCCACCTCAAACAGATGATTTCCTACATATCTATCACAAAGAGTCCTAAATTCATCTTCCCCCTAATTTCTTTCATGCTCACTTTGTTTACCATCTACTTGCCTTCCATTCTCTTTTGTATATTATTTTCTACTACCTGCCTTGTCTTTTCTTCCATCTCCGTTAAGACCCATTGTTTCCAAACCATAGAGTAGGCTGGGACAAACACACTACATACTCTTTTCCTTTCAATTTGTTACTTAATTGCTGGTCCCACAACATTCCTGACATATTTTTCACTGCTGCCCATGCACATTGGGTTCTTCTTTCAAATTCTCCAGATCTCTCTCTGTTGGCAATAACTGTACTTCCCAAGTAGACAGATTCTTTCTTCTGATAAAGTGTCTCTCCTGAACCGTCAATTAGCAGTTCTTCTACCTTTCTTACTTACATAACTTCAGTTTTCTTCGTGTTTAACTTCAAACTATGATCTTCAAACACTCTGATACCATATTTACCAATTCCTCTTTGCTGTTAGCCAAAAGGGCCCGATCATCAGCATATATTAGTTTTTGCTGTGTCTCCACAGGATTGGTTCTCCTATTAATTAACTCCATTAGTAGGGTGAAGAGAAGTGAACTCAGCACACTGCCTTGCCTCAATTCCACTGTCACCTCAAAACTGTCCAAAATTCCATGTATTGTTACTACCTTAGCTCTTGACCCTCAATCCATCTCAATACTCCAAACACCATCTCCCATGGGACCAAGTTATATGCTTTTTCAAGATAAATAAATGCTACATAAACAATTGTGCCCTCCATTTATCATTCTTTCAAACTTCTGTCTCATTGCAAATATTGCATCTATAGTCCTCCTTCCCTATCTAAAGTCATGTTGCACCTCTCCTATAGTTTCCTTCACCTTACACCTCAACCTTACCTCCAAAACTCTCTCAGGGACTTTGGAGGTTGAATTAATAGGATGATACTCAAATAAGTATTTGTATAATTTGCATCAACCTTACTCTGCTAAAGAGACACAGTCAATTCCATTCTCCAGTCATCTGGTATCCTTGCTTGATCCTGCAAACACATAGTAATCTATGAAGCCACTTGACTCCAAAATATCCAACTGCCTTGATCATATCAACAGATTATGTCATCTTCACAAACAGCTTTACCATTCTTCATCTTATTCAGTGTTCCTTCTACCTCCTCTACAGAGATTGATACCATTTGAGGCTTCCTCATACCTGAGGTTTAAACATAAACATCAAAACTATGTAAAAAAATTCTACAGTATGGAATTGGGTTCTTCTATCTCACTAGCATTTTATCAATCATATTTTACTATAAAAATCAGTACTCAGAGTAGTATGTAAAGTATAGATTGTGTATATTGCATTAACTGAACATATTTATGTGATATATAATCAAAAACAAATAATTTAAAATTCAAATAACTTAATAATCATAATGTTCCAAAAATTCAAGTGCTGTACATAAATTATAAAAGTGATGTAAATGTTCTTCTGAACCATTGCCTTAGATCCTTGATTTCACCAACAGAGAAAAAATTCTGCATTTTGTATAGCAATGAGGCCTTTATTCTAAATGAATGAAACTAAGCCTAGGCATGGACACAGACATGTGGCTGGATATGAACTTTGACTGCTTGATATTTCAATTTAAGATTGATATATTTTATTTTATTTCAATGCATGGCCTAATAGAAACATTCAGTTTTGAGTGGCTGTATTCAAAATAATAAATAAATGATCGTGTTTGAAATTTGCCATATCAAGTAACGTTTTGGTGAAAACAGTTATTATATTATAATTGACTCACTACTAAAAAAGGCACATTGGGCCCACAGAGACAAGAATTTTTGATAAGAAAAGGGCCAAGAGAGAGAGAAATGCTCCAAATTAGACGAAGTGCTGGCACCTGGCCTTTCCATTACTCTCTTTACTCCACCTGCTATCACTGAAATTTACAAAGAAAGAAACGTACAACATATGGTTCCTTAAGACCCTATGGGTTTTGCTCAGCAGTGTTCAGTACTAAATCGTTTCTAAATGTGGCACTTTGTATTCTATCCCAGGTTTAAACATGCAGTTTGCCTGCTTGTTTGCAACGTCACCTGCTGCACTGTGGATTATGCTTTGTAGGCCATAGATAAACAAAATCAGTAGTTCACCACCATCCTGCAAAAATGTTTTCCTTGTAGCCTATACTTAGTTTATAAACTCTTTGCGGTGGAGGGCATTTTATTTTTTGTTCTGTGTTTTGTATAGCATCTAGTACAAAGGGGTCCTGTTCCATGACTAGGGCTCCTAGGCATTTCTGCAATGCATGAATTAATTAATTAATTAATCTATACTCTTTAAGAACCCAACCCAACCAATCAACCAAAACTGTGGCATATGTACAGATCCCACCAGCTGTGCACAAATGTGTGCAAAGGATAACAGTTTTAAAAACATGGAAGTGACCTATGAGCCTAAATCCTATTCTCAACTACTTAAGTTCCTAAATCACTTAATTGCTTTTGAAAATTGTAACAGACACCCTCTAGCCTCTCTGTTCTGCCACTGATGCCAGCCACAACCACAGCTTTTCCCACAAACATCTTCTGTATTTCCTTTCATTCAGTGCTCCTTGTGCATGGAGCAACCTTCCTAAAGTAGCCAGTAATATCGTTACCCGTTGCTCCTCCAAATCCTTCAACAAGATTCACTTCTGTCATTATATCTTCAATCTCTCCCCTTCTCCCTCCTCCTCTCCACCTTTTACCTATCCCCCCATACCCCTCATTTGCCAAGTAACCCACCTAGTTTGGGTCTGGAAAAAGTGTACTCAGGCGTTTGCTACATAAAGCAATTGTCCCCAGAATAACCTTGGATTTGACCAAGTATTAACTCCTTAGTTATTAGCACTGTTGCCATGCTGCTGTGTGCCCCCTCTTTCTCCTCTCCTAAAAAAAACATGAGGACGGGACCTTACAAAGAGAACAAAATAGGGAAAAAATGCTCAGTAAAGATGCTGTGGACTTTGTCTCCATAATAAATCTCCCCTCCCCCATTCTTGCCTATCTAAAGCAAATGACAATCTGGAGTTGGTTCAGTAGTAGAACAGAATGCAACTGCAGATATTTAGCACACAACAGTTTGAATACTTTCAAGCATCAGCCAAAAAAAGAAAGGAGGAACCTGCTGTTCTGCCTCATTTTAAAGAAGCAAAGTTATGCAGCAGATTAAATTTGTCACCTCTCTCATTGTTCGTTCCTTATCATTCCTCTGGAGTTATTTCCCTGCCCCAGTATAGGATTCCTGAAGTAAGAGCATATCAGTTTATCTTGTTCACTTTATTCTTTAAAATACCATGGGCCAAATTGTCCTCTCAGTTAAACTGTTTCAATAAGGAGAATATGGTTTATTCTCTTTGATGATCTAATAAATAGTATAATAGCATAAGCAAAGACAAATCTACACAAAGATGCACAACTCTGATACACTGTGCTGGGGATGATAATATTATAAGAAAAAGTAAATCAGAAGAAAGATCACCTTTGATTTTTCAGACTATAGAATACTGTTTATCCAAGAGAGTGAAACGGTGGATTGTGCCTGGCCCTGAGTGGCTATGCAAGGAAGAGGAAGGGTGCAAGGAGCCTTTCCACTTTCTTCTATACCCCCTCACAGGTGTGGGACACAACTTCAGTGTCCAATCATCTGAGCACAAGATTGGCTGCTAGCTAATTCCAGTAGAGCTCCTAGGCCCTTCAGGATTCTAAGATTCCTAGAGAGAGAGAAGACATAGAGGAGGTGGGGTGTTTACAATTGGCTTCTCACCTATACATTTAAATCCGTACTCAAGAACTGACAAGACTTGACATACCATAAACATTAAAATATTGTAAGGGAGTTTTCCTTACAGGTGGATTGTGCTGGGCTCTTATACAGTGCCTGGCATGGAAGAGAGCAAAAGAAACCTTCATCTGTGCTATCCTTGCAAGGTCCACACAAAGACTAGTTAGAATTATAGCCAGGGTGCTCTGAAGCAGAATCACTCCCACTGCTTCCATTGGAGAAGTGCATCTCTATATCTTAAAGCATGATCAAACCCCGAACCTTCAATTTTGAACCAGTAACATGGCAAGAGGCACCTGCAAACAAAGCAGTATGGGGTAATCAGTTTAATATCTCCTAGGGCTATAGAGGACACAGTATTCTTAACGTCTAAGCAATAGCTATAGTCAAGCTACTTGTAAAAATATTTACAAATGTACATGCAAAGTAAGATCTTGTATAGTAGAACCCAGAACCTGAGAAAAAACTAATATATGTGATACTATGGACAGAACTATCTCCAGGGAGCTATGGAAAGCAAAAATGAAAAGTCATACCATTTAAATTCAAACTCCCCAGCATCCATCTACTCAGAAATTGGAGAAGAAGGAGAGATCTCTATCTTCTCAGGGATTCTGGTCTTAAAGCTGGAAATTCCAAGGATGTCCTCCTGCAGATAGGGATGAGAAGAGAGGTGGAAATGAATTCATTGTAGTGTCCAGGCATCCATAGATATTTGCCTCTAAGGGCATCCTGAAATGATGCTTTGTTATTCTTACAAACTTTAAAAGATTATAGTAGTTTCCACTGTTACCAACTAGCTCAGTAGAGAATGAATTTAATTTCCCCTTTGGACTTTTGTTCTCTCAGATGCAAATGCTCATCTGATTAGATATCTTTGAAAATGCAAGTATAAAAATACTTTACCATGACAAAGGCACAAATGCATGTAGGGATGCATGTATTCTGGAGAAATAATAGTGCTACATCTCCCAACTATGTTTTTCCATTGTAGAGTACAGGTGTGGTTTGTAAGAAAATGTGGTTGATTGCAATGTAGAAGCATCCCTGATCTAAAGATAGCTTTGTATTGTTATATCTCCAATACTTTACTAACATATTGCATCTGAAGAAGTGAGGTTCTTACCGACGAAAGCTTATGCTCCCAATATTTCTGTTAGTCTTAAAGGTGCCACAGGACCCTCTGTTGCTTGCTACTAACATATAAACAACCATAATATATCAGATGCCCTTTCACGTGCAGTGCAAATAAATGCAGGAACTAAGAGATACAGGGAAATAATTGTCCATGTGTGACAGTCTCGGTAGCTCACCGCTGTGGCGCCTCCTCCTGGCCGCTTCGGGGAATTAGTTTTGCGCCAGTAGAGCGCCCTCTTTGGGTGGCGTTCCGCCTGTCGTCTCGCCTCTGTGGGGTGCACGGACTTGCGTTGCTCCCGACGTCGGCGTCCTCTTCTGGAACACTGCCCTCCGGCAGTGTCCCTCTGTCCAATCACACCCCCTTCCGGGGGGGGGGTAAACAACAGCCCCACACCTTCAAGTCCGATCCTCACCGTCTAGGATCTGGTGTGGTTCTGACCGGCCGCTCCCTGCGGCCCGTGGCTGTGCGTGGGGTAGCACAGCAAACAAAGGGGGAAAAAGGGGGGGGGGGGGACTCAGGCCCGCCCACTACTCTGAGTCCCGGTCCAGAGGCCCTCGTGTGACAGTCTCACTGTCTTCCTTCTCCTTCCTCCTCTAACTATCCCTCTGGACCGCTTCCCCAACAGCCCTTCGCTACGTCAGGCCTCCTCCTCCCAGGCCTGCCGCCTAGCAGGCTATAGAGTAGGGCCTTCTCCCACTCTCTCAGGCTGGCCTGCACTGCGCTGTCCGTGGTGCTGGCCTCCCAGCTCTGGAGACAGACCTTCCCCTCTGAAGGCCTGGGACAGACTGACTGCTCCTGCTCTGGGCAGCCTTTTATATGGCTAAGCCGGGCTCTGATTGGCTGGCTCCCATCTGCCTTCCTATTGGCTCCCAGTAAGCCCTCTCCTGATTGGCCGCGCGTCTACGCAGGCGCCTAGGCCTGCCGCAGCCCAGTCTCTCTAGGTGTGGGGTAATCGCCCCACCACACCATGCAATTGTAATATAAACAGGGTTGTTGTTGTTTTTAAATGGTTTTGGAGACACAGATTCACACCAGTTCGTTTAATATATCTACTCAGTCATCTTAAGTGTCAAGTCCCCTGTTTCAGAGCTGTCAGTGTTTGATCAAGCCTTACTTCAAGCCCTTCCACAATGTGTGGAAGCTCAGCCTCAAGGCAAAGTTGAATCAGAAACCCTGACAGTTGAGGCTGCAGCTTGGAGAGTGTAAATTAATTTTCTTTTAAGCTTTGTGAAACTGCCATTTGAGAAGGGCTTTTAGGGATTGATTTACAGTAGCAGCATTTTGGATTGCTGATTTTTTTACCCCCTTTCTCCTAAAATAGCAGATTCAAAGAAGAGGAGGATAAAGACAAGTGGTTCTTGATGTTGAACTGCATCTCTGTGTTTTTCTCCAACTGGCCATCAGTGACACATTACAGCAGATGTTTTGTTTCCACTTTACACCTATTTGAGGATCCCCAGCCTGCTTCTATGCTTGTCACTACTCATTAACTTATTTCAAATACAGTAAACAATCATATAGATAAAATACCAAGATGGAAAGGTTTATTTTAATGACATTTGAAGGTGCTTGCTACTATCCAAAGCACCCCTACCTTCAGACCGACTGACCAGCCACCTGTTTCCTTGTATTTTCCTTTAGTTTTTCTAGGTTTCTCCTGACCTTTCGGAGGGGAATTCCTGGTCATTCTGCTACAGATAGGATGCATGCTTGCAGTCGCCCCTCCAGCTGCACTGGCATCTTCCTTGGACCAGATGCTAAGCACATGTAAATCAGCCAGGGCCGCCCAGAGGATTCAGAGGGCCTGGGGCAAAGCAATTTTGGGGGTCCCTTCCTTAAAAAAAAGTTGCAATACTATAGAATACTATATTCTTATGGGGGCGCCTGGGGCAAATCGCCCCATTTCCCCCCCCCCCCGCACCCCCAGGCGGTCCTGAAATCAGCATAGTTCCATATAGAGATGCACTCCATAACTCCTCTGTGTTTTACAAAGTTTGGCCCTTTGAAAAATTTATAACTTCAAGTGAATTTTAACAAAAAATAAACATTTCCTACCCTTTCTAAAATGTACTGTAAGTAAAATTAGCACTCATGACAGTGATAGACAGTCATGTAACAATTTCCCTGTGCAAGGACTGCCAAAACACCCCAATCCTGTCCTTTATTACTCCAATCCTGGGTCTTTCTTAACTAGAGACTGATAAATCATACTGAATTGTACCAATATGTATGGAGGTTTTTGTGGTAAGGACAAGTAGAATGAGACCAACACATACATTTTAATGTACTGTATGATCTAAAATTAGGATCTGAATACAGGTCCCCATGGTATAAAGCTGAATATTCAATGTCCCATCACAGCATTTACTCTTTAAATTACTGTGTGTTGATATATACAGTACTTTGCAAAATTTCAAAGCATTTTACAAACCTAATGAAAAAGTTTTAGAGAATGAACTAAACTATAAACATTGGATACACAACTGAAAATGGAGAGTTCAGGAAGGAATTAAATTGATTAGAAAGACCACAAAATCAAAAAAGTGACGGCAGATTTTTTAAGTGTTGAGCACCAATAGAAGACAAACAGCCACCCACGGGAGTAGATCAAGACCAGCAAACACAAATGACCATCAGTAAGTTATCAGGGCTGAAATATAACAATCTATGAAAATGGCAATGTTTTATCAGTTCAGCGAAAAAGAGGAATAGTGGAACTCTCCAGAGCAGACAGGCAAACGTGAAGAAGACCGTTCTGAGATGAACTTCCTGACCTTGTGATGTTGGGAGTCAGGAATTCATGAACTAATTCTGTAATTCAGTTTGCATTAGTACTAACAGAAAATGAGACCTCTGGACTTGTCAGGCTGTCAGCTCACCGACATTCTTATGAGCATCCAGGAGTAATCACCCTCAGCCTTATCACTGCAGTTCCAGGAGCACTGGAAGGAGATAAACATATTTTGTACATGTTTCTTGCATGCTGAAATTAAAGCTAATGCAACAATATATAAAAAACATGCATCCTGGAAGACAAACAAGTAGAGTACTGCAGTCATATTTTCTCTGCAAGCATCCTGAAGTGTTGAGATGTCTTAGTAATGTGTTGCATGGCATGTGCTTCCTAAGCACAATAACAGTGCAAAACTCAAGGCATTAGGCTCCAACAATAAAGTGCGCACAGTGCCTTTTTGCATTAATATTCTGTCCTTGAGGTCTCATTGGGGAGTTTTCCTCTTGGGAGGATGATGTCCTGGAGGATCTTTAATATGGGATGTTATCACTGGAGACTGAGGTAACTCTGAGTAAGAGTCTGGCTCTTGCTAAAACTGAGGGTATGTCTTCACTACCGGCCGGATCAGCGGGCAGTGATCGATCCATTAAGGATCAATTTATTGCGTCTAGTCTAGACATGATAAATCGACCCCCAAGTGCTCTCCTGTCGACTCCTGTACTCCAGCGCGGCGAGAGACGCAGGCAGAGTCGACGGGGGAGTGGCAGCAGTTGACTCACCATGGTGAAGACACCATGGTAAGTCAATCTAAGTACATCGACTTCAGCTACATTATTCATGTAGCTGAAGTTGCGTAACTTAGATCGATCCCCCTCCCTCCTCGTGTAGACCAGGCCTTAGTGAAATTTGCTCTCCAAGTATTCATGAATATTTACAAACATTATTCAGGTTAAAATGGTGCTGTTTCCACTATTGTAGTGCTTTTTGCAGAATAAGTGACAAAATTTCATTCTCAGGACAACATCATGAATATTCATAGATTTGTGCGGGTCCTCATTTGCCAGTTTGCTACCAAATGGTAGTTTTCTATTTGCAAAGTCTTCCATTCATTTTCACCAAAATATCTGAGTTGAATATGGAAGAATTATTTGTATTTTTGGAATGATGGAAAAATGCATTTGCTTGCTGTCTAGCTTGTGTTGAATACTTTTTGATGCAGTTCTTCAATTTGCTTTCACCCTGTCTATTTGGCTAAGGATGTGAAGCCATGTTCCTCATCATGATGCTAACTCTTGATTCCAGTTGCCCGGATTTTTCTGATGCATATCACTGGAAATTACACTGAGCAAGGGAAAAGAGGGCAACTGCTAGCATTGAAGAATTCTCCTCAGGTAATCCAGGATTAGTGAATGAACTAGAACCAAGCCCAAACTGGACTTTTTCAAGATTTGAAATAATTTAATTAGCTTTCATTTTCATTTTTGCAACTATTTGCTCTTCCAATTTCCAGTGGTGGTGGTAATAGAAGTGACAAATTTCTGTGAGAAAGGATGTTATTGCAGAAAATCTTGCCCAGTCAGAAGAGGGAATTACCAGAAGAGATTATTCTAGTAAGGCTGGCAGCCCAACTTTGTTGATTCAGGAGGTTTGGATAAGCATTGGATAAGTATTGGATAAGTATTGGACCCTTCAAACCTTTTGAGGTTCATCAACTACTAAAGTTAAACTGACTGACTTAGTTAGCTTTGAAGATTCAGGTCAGATGCTGAGGTCTTCTATTCCCAATGTTCTCATTGAAATTCATGGCTCTGAACATATTTTATAAATGAGAGTTCTTTAAGAGAAATTGCACAGGTGGGACTTTGGTAATAGAGGTTGCAAAAGGGCACATCTTCTACCTCTTGTTTTTTTTCCCCCATACTTGTTCACTGCTCCCTTTGGGATTCCTACTCAACTATCCAACTCTAGATTTAGTAATAATTGCCTTATTAGCATCCCATAATCCAGCACATTAATGCTGTGCTACACTTCAGTAGCTTGTCCTGTCAAATAATTGATAGCTTACATGTGAAGGGAGAGGTGTTCACTCTGCTTTGATGGCCAGGTTTGTTTCTTTTTCCTACATAATAGCAGCAAGCTGCATCATAAAAGTCTGCAAACCTGCAGAGAAAGTGGCAAGGAAAAGATCATTTTGGGGGTAGATTCACTACTGAATGTACACAAAGAGTGACCTATGTGCATACCTACCTTTATACAAGTGCAACCATTGAATGGGATGTGCGAAAAATGTAAATCTGTCCCTTAATTTTTTATATTCATCAACTGAAAGGGAAGGGAAGCAAAATGAAATAACTGAACTCTCCTCCATCCTTGATTCCTATGCCCCACTCTCACACTACAAAGTCTGCCCTATTAACACTAGATCACTCTCAATATACCCTTCCTCGGGCTCTTGGGCTGGGATGTGCCTCTGACTTGTATACTAATCATATACGGTTATTCCTCTTCTCCAAATCTGTCTGCTTGTCTCTCTGTCCTTTGATTACGAGCTCCTCAGAGCAGGGAATGTCTGGAAAGCACCTAGCACATAGGCCCTACTTTAAATAAATAATAACTGAAGCACAAGTGAGCATTGCAAGTAACTGGGGATAATAGACATGCATTTTTTAACAAAGAACATTGGAAAAGTATGCTTAACCACTGGAAAAATATTTTATGACAAATATATGTTACACTACTAAACCCTGGTGTGGAGGGCCATCTTTATGGGTAGCAGGTTAGTTCAGTCTCCACCTCTACTCAATCCTTAGCCTTTCTGCCAAAATGGCCACCTAGACCTAGTTCCACAAAGTTATTTAGGTGCCTAAATCCCACTGAAAACTCATTAATGACTGTTTATGAACTTAAAACAAAACTGTACAGTAAAACTGTTAGGTAAAAAGCAAGTCCTTACTCACCTCTCCAGCACCCGAGTTTGTGCGGAGTTGGTATGGGGCTCACAATCTGTCAGAGACCAGACACCAATTCGTTGATCAACGGGCTCACACTATCCTTAGCTTGAAAAGCTTCAGAGTAAGTGTGGCAAGTTTATTAGGGGTGAGCATCAATATTTATACACAGAAGTAAACAAAGTGATTAACAGATCATAATGGTCATGTATAATCAATCAAGATTCTACAGGATAAAACAGGTTAAAATGTAAATTCAAAAAGAGAAAAGGGGAGATGGCTACTTAAGGGGAGGGGGGTGTCATGAGTAGTTCGCAGGTCAGAGCTTTGATTAAAAGTTCAGACAGAGACATCAAGTCTGGGTTAAGTTTAAGCTCATCAAAAGTTCAGACTCAACAAAACCTCTACAAGATACCATCCTTATTAGGCAACCTCCTGGCTTAAAAGACCAACTCAAAGTGTCTCTTGTTGTTTAATGGCTACAAAATGGCTTTGTTACAGGAGTGGACTACCTCCATTAAGGGTACATCTACACTACAGCGGGGAGTCGATTTAAGATACGCAAATTCAGCTACGTGAATAGCGTAGCTGAATTCGACGTATTACAGCCGACTTACCCCGTTGTGAGGACGGCGGCAAAATCGACTTCTGCCGCTTTTTGTCGGCGGCGCTTACTACCACCTCCGCTGGTGGAGTTAGAGCGCCGATTCGGGGATCGATTGTCGCGTCCCGACGGGACGCGATAAATCGATCCCCGAGAGGTCGATTTCTACCCGCCGATTCAGGCGGGTAGTATAGACCAGGCCTAAGTAACTAATTTTTGTTAGTCCCTTAAGACAGGTTTCACTGTATGTTCCCTTGTCATCCTTTCACATCTAGACACAAGTGAACTTCAGTCAGTTTAAACAGCTGACCCAGCACATATAAAACCAATATTAATTTAGACAGCACACCTGCTGATCTTAGCTCTGCCCTGCATACCAAAAGAGCATCAGCAGAGCACTTGATATGTGTGCTCAGCTAGGCATCGCAAAAAACTGCTACCCACAGAAAAACCCCATCCCCTAAACAGCCTGTGAAATCCTTTTTTATGCATTTCACAGCCACATTATCATTTCAAATACCAGAAGCCAAGCCTGAGATTTTTTTTCCTTAGTAAATTGAAATGCTGTAAACATCAAAATTCATTGACCTGTACTTGCCATCTGTTAAGCAGGGAAGGGAGCAAAGGCCTACAGATGACAGCAGAGTTTGCTTCTCCAAATCAGTTGTGCTCCAGGGGGTTAGAGAAGGTAATTCACAATAACACACGGGAGTCCAGAGGTAATTTCTAAAAGAGGTATCCTCAGGGAAAAAAATGTATTACCTGTATTATTTCCACAGCATCCTTCCCATTTCTGTTTTTACCCAGCACTCATCCCTGATATGAAAGCAAGTGTTTTGCTCTATTTTCTCTATACTATAAACACAAACAAAGATATTACAGCTCCCCAAAGCCTGAAAATCCAAGTATTTCAAATCAGCAGGATTGAGTGAGAAGTAGTTCTCATTCAGGCAAATAAATCTCTTAATGAAAAGCACTGTACACCCATTCTTTTCTTTCTGTCTTGGCTAGCTATACACAGACTCATAACGCATGCCTGTTAGTCTGACCACAGCCAAGACCTCTTTCTTCTGTCTTTGCTCCTGTCAGATTTTGTTCTTTATGGTCTTGATCCTGCAAAGAGTTGAATCTGAGGGCACAGTAAGTACTCAGTATCTGGTACGATAGAGCATCTCAAGAATGAAATGTTTCAGGGAAACTTTCAATCTCCCTACTCCTCAAAACATAATGAGCTATTGATTTGTTTAGAAGCTTGGATTTAGATAAATTCTGCCTCAGAGTAGCAAGATGAGGAGAATAATTGTCAAATAATTCTCAGAAAAGAGTCATGATCTTTTAGTATTCATTATTTAGCGGGCAACATTTACTTTATGTAACTGACAGGGAATATGTCAGCCGTACTTAAAGAGGCAGGATCAAAACTGACTTTTTTAATGTTTTTTTTTTTTTTTTTTTACCAAGACAAAGCGCACTACTGCCTTATTCTTCTCTAAAAGTAAGAGTAGAGTGTTGTGAAAATGATGAGACTTTCTCCTCTATATTTAGCTCTGAAGTGTTCACCATTCCATTTTGGGACAGAATTGTGTTCTTCTCTCATGCCTAACTTAGTGGCTTTTTACATTTGGCCTCTCACATATTAATCCTTCTCTTTTTTCCTGAGATAGTCCTCCGCCTGATTGCAAGAATTACATACCAATCAGTGCCATGTGACTAACCACAACCAATCAATGCAGCTTAAATTCTGAGTATAAAGCACTCTCAGTGAAATGTGGAGTAAACTTTACACAAAATAATTGGAACAGTGGATACAATCGAAGGAATCATGATCTGCTGACAGGCTTTCCATGGGCAGAAAAAGAAACAATTCATTGAATACATTATTTGCTATGAATTATTTTCTCAGCTCTATTCCTGACAGTGACATCAATTATTCTGTGAAACAATCTTCCAAGGGATTCTCAGTGCTTCATGCGTTTAAAGTTAGACTGGAAAAAAAATACCAATTTGCCAATAGGGAACAATCTTCCATTGGCAGGGAGGTAGATTAGAAGGTCTTTTCCATTTGTATGATTTTGTGCAATTCATAAGTACATTTGAAAGAAGAGGATAGGGTGTTAGAAGGGCAACATCACTCAGCAGGTGGGACAAACAGCAGGCTACCAACTCCACTTGCTGCACTAATTGGTATGAATTACATTTGCTGGAAATCCTGGACACAATTATGTTAAATAAATTTTGGTTTTAATCTTTAATCCTCCCAAGGCACAAGAGAGCCATTGCACTTAGAAAAATAATGTAAGTTTAAACATATATACCAGGAAAAATACAAATTAGGTTAAAACATACTATACCAGTACTCCAGAGAAGCTTGTTACCCCATGAGCTAAAATAAACGTAACCCTTCCTCCCAGTCCTTCCCCAGATATTTAGGCAAGAATGATTTATCAGAGAAACTCTTCCTTCTGCTTAGGCCAGAGGGCCATTTTTCTCAGTCACTGAGGGCCAGATTGCAACAACCTTATTCGCCTTGAATAGTATGTTACCACGTGAGTAGTCGTTACTCCTGGAGTAAGGCACCACTCAGTGTAAGTAAGAGTATCAAAGCTTGGCCCTGACTGGTTTAATTTGACCTTTCTGGATTTCTCCCCAGAACTTTCATTCTGGTCACTATTTATCACTGCACATAACTTATGGAAATTCAGGTAATAGGGGTCAATAGAGTACATTTTTAATTTGGTAATATTTTTTTAATCCTCAAAGAAAATTAAGTTTGGAAATTGGAAAATGTATATTATTATTTATATTATCATAGCCCCTGGATCCATAGCATCATGGATCTGGACTCCATTGTTCTAGGTACTGTCCAAACACAGAACAAAAGAAGGATGGCTATTATTTTATTCTAACTAATTTGATGTTAATTTGTGTGGGAATCCTGCCTCCTTCTATGCAGCCATGGGGGGCACTGCCTTTAGCAGATCTGGTGTACTTCCTCTGCACGAGGAGGGCAAAATTTGGGCAGCTCCATGTATGCCGCCAATCCCAACATCTTCCATTTTCAAACAGAGCTGGGAAGGTTTGGTGGATCCACTGCTGTATATTCACTGGTTATTGCCCTCCCCCTCTACTCTGTGGACTTACTCCAGCACAGTGATAGGGTTTACTGAAGCTTCAGGTCTGCAGTATAAACTGTGGAGCCTTGGGTTCCAGTGAGTGGAAAGATTCCTTCTTCCAGAGAGCTCGCCTGAGTTGTTTGTGGCTCCCTCGCTTGATGCACTTTCCCTTAGCACATGTCTCTGTAAACAAAAGAAACTGATCTTTCCACTGTCTTAAGTAACACTGTACAGCATAGGATATGCAGGAGACCTGATTTCAGTCAGACAGTGGGAACAGCAGAAGGGTTCAGACAATGTGTAAACAAATGCTTAAGCCATGCTGTACATATTGTATGGGATGATACTGAGCTGAGTCAATGCATATCGTTACTTAATAAGCAGAGTTTACTTCCCTAAACAGGCACCTTATTTAGAGAAGAGTGGTTGTTTTGATTTATATAGTAGCTGGAAGCTGATCTTAATTTCTAGCAGCTTTATCATATGGCTCAAAACTTTCAAACAGATGAGGTATTTGCATATATATTAGAGAGGATCCTGCACTGGCTCTTTTATGATTACATCCTAGCATTTTATTGCACACACTGCAGGTGATCATTTTGAGGGGAAAAATTAGTCTGCTGCCACATTTCTTATATCTCCCAGAATACATTACAAATCCTAATTGAGATCATTATTTTCAAATGCCCACAGACTCAGGTTGTTTTATAGGCCTATAAAACCAATTTATTATACAGCCTAGCAGAATTTCAGAGAGAAATTTTTAGTTGTGTCTGATACACTGCATTACAGCTAGTGTCTGTTACATCTTGGGAGGGAGGAGAGAAGGGGAGCATGAGAAAAGAATATTTGAGTCTGAGGGTTCCGAGGGAATGAAAATATATTAGAAGATAAAGATGTTACTCAAGACCCAGCCTACCAAGACTGTTTCTTTATTCACATTTAAGTAAACTCATTTTGCAGTCAGGTAACATGGGATTTTAAAGAAGTTTATGGTGCAAAGAAATAAAAATAACAGAAGGATTTCTGTTCACTGTTGGTTAAAACTCCTGGATGATAAGAACACAGGCAATTGCTTCCATTTATTATGTAAGATCTTCGTTCCCATTCATTTAGCTAAATTAAGTGTACATACTTGATTGAAAATAATAAATATTTTAGATATGAAATATTACCTCTCTTTCAATTCTGCATTTGGCATCTTTTGTCTCAACCTCCCATAAAAGCCCCAGGACGTAACCATTATTCTCAATTCCTATGTCCATTATAACAACAACAACAACAAAAGTCTTGAACTTAATATTTGCTTTGGGAAATCCGTTTTTGTCTCCTGTAACTGATTGCCAGTTATAACCCAGTCTATCTGTAAGTGAAAAGCACATGTAGTTTTGATGGGTAAAATAGACTTTTGATCTATAAATAATGAACACAAATAAGTCATTTAAGTGCCCCTCAAGGAGATACCCAGAATCATTACCATTGTGTGAAAATGAAATAAGTGGCTGTACTAGTTAATGAAGTGGCTTATGGGTTATTCAAAGGACGACAGGATAAGATATCCTTACTGCAGTGCAGTACAATGTATACATTAGGCAATGCATATTGCAGTGCATTGCTACATAGACATGCCTAAGGGAGGAACCTATACTCAGGAAGACTTGGCAGTTTTTGCTCTCTGCTAAAGTAGAAATATTTAGCTATAGTGCACAACAGATCTGTATACTTAAAAGTCATTTCCTATGCTTTTGGTTTGTTTTCATGTTTTTCCTTTGGATGAAATATTCATCTCCAGCTGTTCTTCATCGATACATTTCCCTCATCAGCATTCATATTCCTCTATACACATTCTGAAAAACAACAAAGCTTCAGCTATTGTGTAATTACAGCTCCTGACTCTTTATACCAAAGGCCACATTCTGACTTCATTGGTTTCATAGTGATTGCTAATGTTAAGTACAGCCTGGATAGAATGGAGTTTTACAGTGTACAATAAGCTATTAGATTGTCTTGTCTCCTTAAAGTGTAAGCTTTGTGGGACAGGGACCATCTCTTAATATGTTCCCTACTATGTCCTAGCACAAAGGGGGAACCAAGCTTATTTGGGCTATCTAGGTGGTATTGTAATGCAATAATATCAATAAATGATCTCCTCCAGTACACAAACAGTGCAACTGAACAAATAGTAGCAAAGAATTTCAAAGAATATTCATTTGATTTCAAAAGTGAATTTCCAGTAGCACATCTTCATGGCCCTTTTGTTCTCAAGTTCCATGAACATTCAAGTCCATGAGCATTATTAGTATCAATATTTGAATACTTGAATATTTTCCAAGTGAAAACTTCAAATGGCCTATTGAATGGTAAAATTATCAATTTTCAGTGTAAATAATTCTATCCTCTATTTAGATAACTCATCCAGTCAGGTGGCAGACACAGCTCATGACTTCAGGAACTGAGAATCCCCTCTCTGCCCCACTCCATGTCACTTTCAGTGATGCCCCACTCAGACTCCCCTGCCTCCAGAAATGCATCCCTTATAACCCAGCTATGGTTCTCCTATGTCACCCTAAATACTCATCCTCTTCAACTCCTCAGCCACCAGTCCAACAGTGGATCACCCTAGGAGATTGAAATCTCTGCATCCACACCTCTCCCACATTACCCCTCTTCCATGCTCCCTCACCGACTCAGCTCCCTACCTCCAGTAATGCCTCCATTGCGGTCGCTGCTCTCCTCTGGTGGTAGGGGTGTCGCTCATGAAGAGCACAGCTGGTATAGCACTTTATAAATGTTGGGTGAGATTTTCAAAAGTGCTTAAATGCTTAGGAAAACAAGTCCTATTTAAAAGTCAAGACTTCTCCTAAATCAGTAAGACACTTTTGAAAATTGTACCAATTGTGTTCCTGTCTCCAACCAAAAACCCAAAACAATAACATCTTTCAGGACAAAAATGTCACTGAGTTCTAACAGTTGGCTTTTCCAAGGCACTTTCCTCACAGGGATTGAAATGGTTGCTAGCATGGTTGTTGTAAAACCTTATTGTTGCTAGCATGGTTCAAATATGGTTTCCATCACCAATGTGGACAGGGAGTTTTTCAGACCACTATGCTCATCATATTATTATTCATCATATTAGAACCCAGCCAACCCATGCTCATCATATTAGAACCCAGCCAGCACAAATATATTAAAACAAAATGGTACAGTAGTAGCAAAATTTTGTCCCGTGTATTTACAGACTACATCTTTATATTTATACATTCACAGACAGAGGTAAAATATGCAAGTGCAATCTCCAGCTGTGACAAGTATAACACAACTTCTGTCTGTTCCAGGCAGGAAGAAGTTATGGCTGACCTGGAAATGAGCTGCTATCTAGAGAGCCTGAGTGTCCTTGTTTGAGTCTTGGCTGCTGCAGTATGCAGGATGCACAGAAAAGGCATTGGTAGCTGACCTCTTCTGCCTGCTGTGAGTGTATGTGATTTGTTTATGTTGAAACTCAGGAAGGGTGTGCAGTACTTCCTGTAAGTCACAGACTCAGAAAGCTGAGAATTACCACAAAAGAATTAGTATACCTTCCATGTCCTGCCTTAATTTTGTAATATGTTCGTAAAAGGTAAAATTCTCCCCAGCACAGACGTTGGTATCGATTCCTATGCAACTGCTACAAGATGCTGTTGTTCTGTTTTCAGTATACTGTACCTTTAAATGTGGTGGAATCATTGCCTGCTGTGGGGCATCTGAGAGGCAGCTGCCTTTGTGCATTTCAGTTCAGGTGTAGAATGTTCCAGGCTATCTCTGTCTTACGTGGAATCTTTATATTAAATGGTATATATCCACACGTCTCATTGTATGGGGAATTTTCTGCTCTGCGTGTTCACAGATAGGTGATGGAGCTGGACACAATGATCCCTGCTAGTGCCAAAACTGGTGAAGACTCACATTTTTATTGTTTTCACAAAAGCAAAATACTTCGCACTTTTGCCTCACATTTCCACTGCTCCCTGAAAAAGTGAAAATTTGGCATTTTTTCAGACTGAATTGTTTGAGAGATTATAAATTTTCTTAGCAACAAGAACAAATGTTTGTCTACATAAAATATAGGGACAATTGTATTTTTCTCCAAAGTGGAATGTCACCTGAATAAATAGGTGTTGTCACGGATTCATGGGATCTGTGCTAAAACCCATTTTTTAAACAGTCTCTTGGAGGAACCCATGCAGTTTGGCAGGCCCCCAAGAGGAGTCCCACTCTTCCTTCAGGGTAGGCCACGCACACATACCGCCTCCTAGACTAAGCCTTTCGGGTCCAGCACACCTGCCTCACACCACGAGCTCTGTGCAGTGAGTCCAATCAAGATAGACTCTTGGTTAGAGACTTGTACATTCTTCAGGGACTAATGCACCACAGCAAGTATTTGCAGTGACACTCAGGCAGCATTTTCAAAACAGAGTAGAATTTTATTAGTCAACTGCATTGAAAATCCTTACATTAGCATAGGGAAATAAAGATTAAAGTATAGTCCATTCTGGTCAAGCCAGAGCAATTCATCAGCCAAGCTGAAGTGAACTCCATTTCTTTCTCCATCTCTTTCCTTTGTCAGTCCCAGGAGTGAGCAACTAGCTTCCTCCAGAAACCCACACTGGTCATGTCTCAGTTGTTTGGTCTTGAGCTGGGGTCTCTACTGAGCTTCCCTGCTGAGAGATGGTGCGTGGGCAGAAACATCCTTCCTCTTGGTCATTGTTTCCTAAGTGTCAATGTTTTGGTCATGGGGCTTTCTATTCTCTCTTTGGGATACTGCACTGATATAGGGTCACTTTTAACAGGTTCCAGCCAGTTCCTTAATGATTCTATTCACTGCAAACCAGACAGCAAGGGGACGCCCGCACCTCATGTCCTGCACTGCCCCTCCTCCCCCCTCCTGAACTTTCTCTACCACTGCAGCTAAGGACAAAGTACAGAGGGAAACTGAGGTGCACATCGGATTCACAAAAATATTACAAAAAATTCCCACTTTGTCACAGGTGGAAACAGCATGATTTACCATTCATTAAATTCTTGAATCCTTGACAAATCTCCCAGAAAGCTCTACACAGTTTGAAATCTGGATCTGAAGTCACAAAATAGCTCTCATCTTCATTATGAACAGAACCAAAACTCCCCATGTGAAAAATCTCCAAATTTGGTATTTTCAAAATCTACATCCAGACATTTAGACTTTGGCGAAATGTTAATAAATAATCAAAACCTTGAATTTTGTCCCTCATTAGCAATATATTGAAAATGAAGAACATTGTCCATGCTCAGGGCTAGAGCCGAACATATAATTCACAGTAAATAATCATGGATCGCCTCATTTTTACCTAAATTTTCTTATATATTATTATACAAAATTATTATGGCAAATAATAGAACTGCAAATTGTGAATATTTGTACTTTGCTGGTTACAATCACATTGGCTACAATGCTTGGTTACAGCTATAATCCTGTAACTGTTTCTGTTCCCAATTGGATGGATTGTGTAAGTAACTAACTGAAGGCCTGATCCAATTCCTATTGAAGTGGATGAAGTCTATCCCTTGAAAGTGGCTGTCAAATTAGGCCTAGAGAGTGCAAATTTAATTTCCATATTTAAGTATCATATTCAGACTTCACAGTTCTCACTGCTGCTGGTTAGTTATGCAATTGGACATTCCCTTTTAGCAAATATTCAAACATTCAAGCTAAGAGCTCATTTTTGTAAGCGTTTCTGCTAGTAAAGCTTGAACAATTGAATATTTGAGGAAAGTGAACATAAAAAGGTTGCAGATATGGTCAAATCAAAATTTTCTTTCAAATCCGAATGCCCATAAACACATACTGCTTTACATTGTTCACTCACCTCTATTTAGTTACTCTTATTACTAACACCAATTTTAATGGGTTATCCATTGTTATGTATTCATGTGCTGTTTCAGCCAAAAGTTCTTTAAAGACATGCCAGCTAGCTAGATATATAATTATAGATGTAAACATCCCCTGTCCTTTTCCTCTTCTTTTACATTATAATTATTCATTCAGTGCCAGCTGTGAATTTGCAAGATTGAAAACACCAGGCAATCAATACTTTAATACTTATACACAGGTCAGCTTAAAAAGCTCGGTTGGCTATTGTGTTCCATCTTACAAATTTAAATGTTTATATTTCCCTGCACTGTTATCGACTGCAATAACTGAAAGCATAATGCCTAAATTGCTGGAGTTATAGGGCCATGCAACTCATTTGCATTTTCTTCTAATGCATTGGAATTAAGTTTTGTCAATGCGCGTATTCAGGCTACAAAGCACAAAAAAGAAGATTAATAAAATACACAATAAAAAAAATAAGATTGGAGGTTATATACCAGAGGTTATGCTTTTTTCAGGCAGTGCGGTGTGGGGGAGGGGAATATTTTTATTTACAGTCTGAAGATGATCCATATCTTTTAATCTTAGTTTCTATTTATACTATGCATTTTTATGGCTCTCCCCTATTTTCATTCCTTCAGCTGTCTACTCACAATGATATTTTGAGATAGGATAGGGTAGATTTGAATTATAGTCCCTGGGAGAAGAATAAATTCCCCAAGTCAGCTAGTAAGGTATTAAATTTCTAAGGCCATACTACTGTTCGTCCGATCTGGTCCATACATGGAGGCTTGATAGACTATGTTTCATGATCTGGGCTTTCATACAGGCTATGGTTAGTACCAAAAGGTGTGAGCTGTGTGGGGCCTGAACACAGGAAATACAGTAGAAATAAGGCAGGGGAAGGTAAATTTCCTGTCCAAACCTTCAAATTCTACTTTGAGGGATTTTAGAAAAAACAATTTATAAAGCTCTGATTATAGTATCTGATCTCTTGCAGGCAGAAGTCCAGCTTTCAAGCCTGGCCCCTTCATTTTGAAACTCCCTATTTCACATCTGGACACTCAAATCGGCTTTTACGTGTACCTCAAGTAGGTATTTCCACCTCTAACGGCTGCCTTGAATGTCCAAATAAAGAACTGTGCATGCTAACTTTGGTGCCCAAGTAAGAAAACTGAATCCATTGTGGGCCCAATCCTGCAACTCTTTCTCACATGAATAATCCTATTGTTTTAGTGGGACAAATCATGTAAGTCAGGATTGTAGAACTGAGCCCTATATAAACAAATAGAGGCAGCTTGATTCTGCCTAACCAACCCTAGCCCCCCAAGGATGCAGGGTGCTGCAAAGGGGTGGTGTATCAAGAGAAGATGAGGCACGACACTACACTACACTACACTTATGACAGAGGTACATCATCCTCCCCTACAAAGATGGCTAGCTCTTCACAACTATAAAGGGAAGGGTAACAGCTGTCCTGTGTACAGTGCCATAAAATCCCTCCTGGCCAGAGACTCCAAAATCCTTTTACCTGAAAAGGGTTAAAAAGCTCGGGTAACCTGGCTGACACCTGACCCAAAGGACCAATAAGGGGACAAGATACTTTCAAATCGGGGGGCTGGGGGGGGAAGGCTTTTGTTTGTGCTCTTTGTTTGGGAGTTCGTTCGCTCTTGGGACTGAGAGGGACCAGACATCAATCCAGGTTCTCCACATCTTTCTAAACAAGTCTCTCCTATTTCAAACTTGTAAGTAAATAGCCAGGCAAGGCGTGTTAGTTTTCCTTTGTTTTCTCAACTCTACCTTTTACTAGAGTGTTTATCTTTGTTTGCTATACTTTGAACCTGAGGCTAGAGGGAGGTCCTCTGAGCTCTTTAAGTTTAATTACCCTGTAAAGTTATTTTCCATACTGATTTTACAGAAATGATTTTTATCTTTTTCTTTAATTAAAAGCCTTCTTTTTAAGAACCTGATTAATTTTTACTTGTTTTTAGATCCAAGGGGGTTGGATCTGTATTCACCAGGAGTTGGTGAAAGGAAGGAGGGGGGATGGTTCATTTCTCCCTGCTTTAAGATCCAAGGGGTTTGGATCTGTATTCACCAGAGAATTGATGAAGAGTTTCTCGAGGCTTCCCAGGGAAGGGAATCCACTTGGGAATGGTGGCAGCGAACCAAATCTAAGCTGGTAGTTAAGCTTAGAAGTTTTCATGCAGGCCCCCACATTTGTACCCTAAAGTTCAGAGTGGGGAAGCAGCCTTGATAACCCCTTTAAGAGCTGTAGTAGTGTGCATACTTCCTTGTAACTCAGGAAGCTCTAGGAGGTATTCTATCTTCCTCAGGCAGAATTTCTCTAATGTTCCCCCTAGGGCAGTGTAGCTGTGAACTGCCCCCAGTGCAGAGCTGTGTCTAAATGGTGCAATATAGCTCAAAGTGGTTAATCTGTTCTTGGTTTTACTGTGCTGCATAAGAATCATTCTCAAACCTTACCCTGACTGACCAATTCCTTACTCACAAGAATAGCACCACTGAAGGCCAAGGGAGTACCAGGGTGAGTAAGGAGTTCCTCAGTCTCAAAGGGTGACATAATCAGTCCCTATGTGATGACCTGAGCTAATAACTTTTGTTGTATTTGATTCCCATCACATTTCTGCTTATGTTAGTAGCACAGGTTCATCACTTCTGCACTGTTATGAGCAGATATGTGTTGGGAAATTTGGGGTTACTTTCTTAAAAGGAGAGGGTGAATCTATATAAGCCACCCAGTTGACTATTTTCCACCTTCAATTCCCTTCTGTATTGTTACTGTTGGTAAACTAGTTCCTATCAAGCCAGTTTTTCTATTTTTGTTTAAATTATTTATATGGAAACAAATTTTAAACAAAGTGTAATCCCAGGCTGCCATGTCTTTTTCCTTTGTCTCCTTTAGGTAAAAATGAGGCGATCCATGATTTTGCCCATTTGTAAATGAAAACTCTCTTATCTGACTCTAAATTGGAATAAGGGCCCAATCATGCAAGCCCTCCACATGCGGAAGTACCCTTGAAGAGCTGGCAGGTCCTGGCCCTAAAAGCATTGTTTCTACGTTTCTAAGTAGACAATACCAAATCAATGTGAAAACTGCATATATATAGCTTGAATTGAATTATAGAAGGATAAACAGGAGTGTGCATTTATATTAATGTATATGTGTTCTTCAGATAGCAACAGTAAGGACATAGAACCCAAAATGTGGTAGGGGCTGTACAGAAAAACAGATTGACATCAAAAAAGAGAAACAACAGACAAAGGGTGAGGGAAAGGGATACAACATACAAACAATGTAGTCGGGGTGATAAATGATACATGTCCTGTGAGTACTATATACTTATACTCACATACACACTATTCTCAAGAGCCTGTCTTAGCTACCTATTGTTAGTGCCTCTTTTTAAAATTCCTCCTCTTTTAGGGGGAGGATGGAGGGTTACTCTCACTCTTCTTTATTTATTTCTTCTTGCTCTCTGTTTCTGATCCAACTCTCCTTTCTAAAACAGCGCCCCCTCCTTCCTTATCTACCTTCTTCTTGTTCCCCATCCCCATCAAGGACTGGGACCATATTCTGTATCGATTTACACATCAGTCCACCCCATTGAAGGCATTGGGATTTCACAGGGTGCAAGTCAGCCCCCAAATCTTTTGTTTGAATATAACATTTCATACGTTTTGGCTAACTTCTGCAGGGCAAACCTCATTGCAATCAAATCTTTTTCTTGGTGTCTGCATTAAATGATTCATTGCTTTCTCAAGCAGGTCACACCAGTTAGTCAATTTATCATCTTAATGTGATCTGATGTTGGTTGGTGCACCGTGTCATTATTGCTGTTTATAGTATATGCAGAAACTCGATTTTTCTCTTTCTCTGCAACACTGAGATCTTCCATCATCTTTCTTCATTTGGCTCAGCATTTTAAAATGTTTTCCTTTTGCATACCAATGAGCGTTGTGACTGCAACCATACAAAGGGAATCCATTTTTCTCACAGTTAGTGTACAGTACATATGTTTGATATGTTCTCCAGGATGAATTATGCTATTGTGCTCTGCGCTGACTATGCTCTGCTGCCAGAGAAAGCCATAATGTATTTCAGTAATTTGAATTTGCAGTCTCAACAAGCACCTTTAAAATAGAAATTACTTCACACAGTTCTGGCACTGTTATTAAAATGCAGTTTCTTTGAAGACAATTCACCTTGCCTGAAAAGAATACACATATAACCTTTTGATTAAAATAAGGTTCAAGACCTACACACCCTTTTAAGTAATGAATTTACTACATGGATAGGTGCCTGACTGATTGTTCTGAGAGCTGAAGTCTTCAACCCCCAGAATGGGCAGTGACAACACAAACTTCCCCACAGGATCTGTTAACACCAGAAAATGTTGCAGCATTTCAGCTCCAGTGGTGCCAGAAGTGGTGTAAGTACTAGCAAAGACAGGGCTCAGGCATTTCTGCCATCTACTTTCATGGTGCAGTGGCAAAAATGCCTGTGACTTCTCTACATTAACTACACAAGCACTTACATTGTTGCTAGAACCTGAGCTGCTGTATCAGTGCTTGTAAATAGGGACATATTTTTCTAATGTAGCTACATGCCACCATACTGCCAGTATGCCTCAGACCTATACGTTGCTAAGAAGAAAACACCGTTCATGCTACATGATTGTTTAGTCTTTGGCCTCTGTGCTGAGACTTCTAATTATAAAAGATAGTTTCTGTGATGGAGAAAGATGTCCAGTAGGAAAATTCTTTTACATAGGCCACCAAACAGCCATCAGATGTTAATAACAACATTTAGGTCCTGATCCTGCAATTTCAGGCAAAAAAGCTGTCTTCCTTAACTTGTCAGAACCCTGCTGAAGTCTATGAAAAACCATGCAGAGGCATAACAGTCTGGCCACCCACCTGCAAGAAGTTGGAGGATCAGGGCTGTAGTCAAGATGAAAGTGCCTTGTGTTCCTTTAATGAGTATTCATTCTTTTTAAAAAATCACTGCAGATATGTAACTTTTAAAGAACTGATTACATCTTTACCAGGGCAGTTTCTGTGTCCAAATACACTGAAGCTGGGCACAATGATATGTTTTGCTTTGTGAACATCTCACAGAAATGTTTCTCAAAAGAATCAGCAGCTTGAAATTTTATCTCAGAAACCAAGAACCAGTGAATATTTTAGGACTTGACTTCTCTGTGTTGAGTGCCTCATGCCTTACGCACTCTTAGCAGCCCTGCCACAACACTGTCATCCCTCTTATAGGCCTGATCCTCTTCCCATTTTGACAACAAAGGCAACTATCCTTTACTTCAGTGGGAACAGGGTTATGCCCCTGATGAGTTGTAGTACACTGGTGATTAGAGATTCTAAAATAACATGACAAATTGCAACCATGGATCATGATCATGCTGTTCCTGATCTGTAGCAGAACTCTGACTGATACTGATGGGGTTACATACACATTCTTCACTACAGCTATTCCTTAAGTGCATTCTCTGAGTAAGCTCTAAATTATTTGACATTAAAAATGTAATGGAAAAAATAATCCTGCATGTATCAATAGTAATGTTATCTTGGTTCAGTGTATGCCAAGTTGAAAACTTGTAGAAGATTGAAGACTCAATATTGGACCAATTTTACTTTTGCAGGGGAAGCAATTTATATCTGTGATATTTAAACAGTGTCTCGGATAGCCTGTCTTCCTTGGAAGTCAGTTCCTTTCTGTTCACTTTGCTGAAGAAGACTCCAAAGTCACAAAGTTATTTTTATTTACACATCTTCTCTGCTCTTCATTTTTGTCTGGGTAAATACACTAACTCTTTCTCAATCTGCTTGCACGTTATATATGTGGTTGTATGAGCAATGGACAATGCATTCACTCTCACTTCCCTTTTAAATCGCTCTTCGCTGTCAAACCCTGCCCAGGCTCTAGGACCCTGAAAGATGGGAGAGTCCGATAGCTCACGCTGCAGCCGAAGCCTGAATGTCTACATCACAATTAATCAGCCCCTTAGCTCAAGCCTGGCAAGCCCAAAGCAGCTGCCCTGGGTGAGCTCTGAATGTCTAATTGCAGTGTAGACATACCCATGTGGTATGGAACTGTGGTATCAGCTACAGAACAGAGGCTGCACAGTGCTGGTGGGGAGGTTTCTAATATCTCTGCAACTCTGACATGTCCTCTTGGATGTAGGATGAACATTTGCTCCCAAATAATTGAAATGAAAACCTTGTCCTTGAGATGGGACTATTTTTCAGGAGTGCAAATTGCAAAGTTCCTTTTCAAGTATCCATGAAAATCTGGAGTGAGATTCATTATAGCTGAGACTGTCATGGTCAAACTGAGTTAGGACATGAATAATTCCAATTGTCACTAAGACTAAAAAGAGCCCTGCACATGTCTGACTCTTAAAGGTTGAGACTGTCTAATACATATCTTCTGTGTTACTGGGGAAACGGTTGTTAGAGTCTTCTTTTCCCCCCATAGTGGAACCTAGTAATGCCCTTGACTATTTTCATTCCAAAACTGTCTGTTCACTTTAATGATATTTAGGGGTTTTTTAAAATAGAATTACTAATTGTATTCAAAGGTGCTCAGAGCTCTATCATCATACAGAATATTGTCAAAATATATGCCAAGGATATTTGTGAGGTTAGTATATGTCATAGTCTAGACTTGAAACATTATTGTAGCAGCAGCAGCCACCAAATGCCCCGTTCATCACAACTTATGAGAGGTTTGTGGATATGGAACAGCAAATAATAGCTGGATTTTGGCAGATCTTTAATTGAACATACACAGACTTGGGCTATTCAGGGGCTCAGGGAATACTGTGCTCTTGCCTTCACCTTCAAAGCAGAGACTGGGTCAGTCAGAGGTCTTGTTTAATCCTGGCAAGGTAGAACAACTAAATAGTATTAGGGTAGAAAACTTTTTTTCCAGTCCTGTGCACTCTGTGTTTTAAAAGGAGTCCTCTTCATGCTACCAGAATGGCTTCAATTTGCATCAGCACTTCTGTTAGTAATTTGCTTATCTGGAACTTTTCAATTTGGCGTAAAATTCACTCTGGGCTGAAACTCAGAAATCAGAGAACTTCTAGTATTACAAAGACACAGACACCCACACAAAGGTCTGAGAACCCCCTTCAACTTTGGACCACATCTTGACTGAAGAATGGAGGAACAACTATTCACAAAGCAACAAATATGGAGTGTGGTTTCCATGGCTCCATACAGGAGCTGATGAAAATCTTTGGAATTGAAACATATTTGTACATATCTAAACAACCTACTAACTTTGTTTCACCATAAGTGAAGAGTGGGAAAAATTACTTGTTCTTTATGAATCAGGAAAACATGATGTTTTCTTCTCAACACCTTAAGTATTAAAGTTGCTCTAAACAATTCTAGCTCTGAAAATCAGGCTGATTCAAGGTGAAACTGAGGAATCATATAGTAAATGTTTGAGTTTCTCTTTCTGTAATCTGTTATTCTCTATAGTAGGGCTAGACAGGGCTAGATTGTGACTTGGACTATGCACCCATTTGAGGGATTAAGAGAGAGTAAGAACCCACCTCACATTCCTGTGTGGGCTACCAGGGTCTAAGCACACAGAAGTAAGCAAGGCTAGTACTCATCAACTCCCTCCCTGGGCTGGTGATTCGGAATCTGTATGGAGGTGAGAGAAAAGGTGGGGCCTTGGCTCCAACTCCTTCCCCACCTGCCTCTGGTCAGAGTATCTGAACCAGCATGGGGGAAGAGATCGTCAAATTAAATTACTGCTCCCAGGGAGTAAGAAGGAAACCAGTGAGGACCTGGAAGTCAGAGGTGTCCCCTTTTGTCACAATGCTTCCTGGAGTAGGAAACTTATTGTCACCCCTTACTGAAGGCTCTATCTACAGTTACAAATTAACCCCTAGAATAAGGGATGTGGATTAATGTGAATTACCCAATCTACTAACATAAGAGGTAATATTGCTAATATTTTATATTCCTCTGGAGGTTTTTTTTCTTCCATATAAGATAATGTAAATCAAATTATTCACAAATTACACCTATAGCTGTTATGGATATTCTTACATTTCATAGATAATGACATATATATTATCCACAATTACCAACCGCCTGTCAGATCTTTTTCTTTATTTTCTTGACAAAAGCTTGTGGTTTGATTTATATAAATGATGGCTGATGATTTGATTGAATTATAGCAGTATTTATTATTTCTGTATTGTAGAATATCTTGCATAATGTTGTAGATGTTTCAGAGTATTGCAAAAGAGAAATGCAAATTATCATAATCACTTTCCAATTCTTCTTGTTAAAGCAAAATTATAAGCTTTCATTGTACCGTATGCTATCCCATCACTTTAACTTTTACATGCCACACACATTTAGATTAAAAGACCTTCTTTAGGAGAGGTCAGCAGTATTCACTCCGTAATTAATGTTAAAATTAGCTTCCCATTATAAGTTCAATATTCAAAACCACCCATAACTACTCCATGCCATCCAACCTACTTCCTCTGAAATTTCACATGCCACATCTCCTCCCAGTATAGAATTATTCTGGAAGTTTGGGGAGAAATCTAAAAAGAAGATTAAAGACACAAGTTAAAATCCTGGTGTTAATAAAATCAATGGCAAAACTCCCTCTGACTTGAATGGGAACAGGATTTCCCCAACAGTGCTTTTAAAATGGTTCAGTTGTTGACTTTCTGAAAAAAAATCCCAACATTTTTTGGCTCATCATATCGCCTCAGTGGCTTGGGCTACAAATTCTCATTTTCTTTTGTTGTTTGCCTGGCTACGGTGAAATGTCTTTTTTATTTTTTTTTATGATTTTAAATATCTTCCTTCTGGTGAGTCTGATTTTATCCTCTTCTTCTGTGTCCATGAATCTGTAATTTCTTTCTTTTTTTTTTAATGGTGAAGTCAGCTTTATCAGGTCTGTAGGAAAAGTGATGTGAACTCTGAAAAGGTTGATGCATCACAAAGGTGATGAATTATTAGATGCCTTTTAATTTAATTTTAAAACCTCTATACAGAATGTAAACATGTTTGGAACAGGCCCTGAATAAGTGTTTCTGAAAGAGAAAAAGGGTACAGGTTCCGCTGTAAAACAGATAGATGGGACACCAAGAGAAGTAGATAAGGAGGAAAGCCTAGAGAGCAATATGGGGAGATGACTGAAAAAGAAGAAAGGGTCAACAGATACCTTATTAAAGTTGACACCAAACAACTATCCAAATTACATTTGTAAAAGCATAGACCTTAAAACTTCCCCATTCCTCTGTCAGTTTTCTTCCAGAAGTAGGAAGAAACATCTGAGCTGTCTGTCTATTTATCTCCTAGTGCAGTGGTACCTTTTCTTTTCTTTTCTTTTCTTTTCTTTTCTTTTCTTTTCTTTTCTNGTGCAGTGGTACCTTTTCTTTTCTTTTCTTTTCTTTTCTTTTCTTTTCTTTTCTTTTCTTTTCTAATGCTTGTTACATGTAGCATGTCAAATTCTTGTCACTGAAAGCACTGTCAGTTCCATAGGAAATGCAGTGTACCATGACTAAGGTCAAAAACTGCTAAGCAAATACAAAGGCATAAAGTGGATAAGAGAAAAGAAGGATGCTGCTATGTTCTACACAATTCAACAAGATTAATTAACCTCTAGGTAATAACCCCCTTAGAAATATGAAACTGGGAATTTGTAAGAACTATGTGGCCTATGTTAAGCCAGGAAGAACAACACTAGGTTAGTGAGAAGTATCTATAGGTTTTGGAGCCTTTAATATTTAGAATTTTTTGAACACAAGACATGGACCCAGTTTATAGACTCCCAAGGGGTAAATTCTTCAACTACATTTATTGTCTTTATCAGGGATGCAAAATTTCTCCATGGAAAAAGTAAGGGGTTGGACACCAAGCCCCTGGATTCAAGGGTCTGTGGGAGACACAGAGGCATCTCTCAGGAAACCCTCTACTACAGGGGGGAGGGATAGCTCAGTGGTTCAAGCATTGGCCTCCTAAACCCAGGATTGTGAGTTCAATCCTTGAGGGGGCCACCAAGGGATCTGGGGCAAAATCAGTACTTGGTCCTGCTAGTGAATGCAGGGGGCTGGACTCAATGACCTTTTGAGGTCCCTTCCAGTTCTAGGAGATAGGATATCTCCATATATTATTATAGGCCTTGTGCCATCTCTCTATCTCACTGACTGTGTGGCTCCAGTGAACTTCCCTGGGAGCTGGAAATGTTCTGCAGCTCTCAAGATCAGGCCTGTTGTGAGATGAAATTGCCCATACAGATAAATTGAAGTATTTCTAGACAAGATCTATGTGCAAAGGGAGAGAGGGAATTTGACAATCCAAAGTTATGCACCTCCTTCATGTATAAAATATATGCCATTTTCCTAAATCTCAGGGCAAAGTTCTGTGCTCATAACTGCACACTGATCAATACTCTCTTGCTCATTAAAAACACTCTTTTTGGGCCAAGCTACATCCTGCCATAATAATATATTGCTCCCAGTAGGAATGTAGAGAACAGCCATGACAAATCCCTTTTTGGGGCATGAGAGAATCTGAGGACCATTTTCACACTGCAAGTAGATAAATGGCCATTTCTGCCAAACGTGAATTTTCCCATTGCAAGAAAGTGCCCCCTGCTGAAACTGCTCAAGGACATGTAGTGCATGTCTGCTTTACACATTCAGCATAAGGCGCCTCTTTCCTAAGATATAGACCTCCATCTGTAACTCTCACTCTGGTTCCTCGTCATGGAGGAGGTCTCAGATTATATATGTATTGCAAAAGCTATCGCTATGCAGTTAAGAATAGATCATACATTTGAATTTTGATTGAATTTGGATTGGCAGGATAAGTTAGACTTTAAAGATTAGTGCAACAGATATATATTCAATGATCAAAGTATGGATTGCTTGTAATAGAAAACTTGTTTAAAATAACAGCATAGGGAACTTCTGTGCTGTTCCCTGAATAACCTCCAATATGGAGCAGTATAAATCTGCTAACACATCTAACACAGATTTACCTCCCTTAGAGTGTGTGTATAACCATGCAACATAGAGAGCAAACACACACATCTCTCCTTTCATCTGCATCACTTGAAACCATGATAGCTATTCAGTTCAGAAAGCCTTTGGCCTGGAATTGTCATTCACTCTTCTAGAGATTTAAAGCTGCTCCCAGCACACTGGGACAGAGATGGATATGGCAATATTCCTTCCTCTTCGTTATTTACAGGTATCACCACCAGTATGGCCTTGGGCAAGTAGAGCCAACTGTGTTTGAAAAGTTTCAGGCCTGCTATTTAATAGCTAAAGAATATATCCAGAAAACCTGGTAATTGCCAAGGGGCTGTATCAAGACTCATAAGCATTCAGACCCATTCATACTGAGAATAAAAAGAACAAACCCCCACAAAAATGTTCATTGCTGGTGAAGCTCCATTGATTACAGGAATGAATTTATCTCAGAGAGGAGATTTAAACAGAAAGACAGAAAGAAGAGCAATACAAGGAAAAAATGTTTGTGGGTGAATTTAATGCTCATTAAAGTGACTGAATAATAGCTGTAAATTGAGCCAAGCACACAGGAGGTAGGTATTGTGCAAGCTTCTCCACAGAGCTATGCCAATGCTGCTCACCCCAGCCCTGCAACACACATGCTTTTCCAATGTTGGGCCTCTCTTCAGGAAAGTCTGTCAAACTGATCGGAGGCAAATCAGAAGGTCCATGACTTTTTTCAAACAAATTGACAAGTCATGGGTTCTGCAGATAGATCAGCAATGATACATGCTGCAGATACCTGATCCGTTATCACAGCTCCAAAGAGTTTACAGTTTAGATACAACAGATGAAAATGCAAGAGGTGCACAGGGAAACAATAAAATCACGTGAGCAGGGGTGAAAGTAACTTAAAAGTCTTACCGGCAGAAGGGGCAGGGCCTCAGGCAGAAGGGTGGGGCTGCGGGGGGGGGGGTTAGCCTCCCACAGCCAGCCCTTCAGCACTGCCCAGCCCGCGCTGCCCAGGGCTCCAGCTGCTGCCACGGTAGCAGAGGTGGTGGCCGGGAGCCCCGGGCCCTTTTAAATCACTGGGCCCCGGGGCAGCTGCCCCTTTTGCCTCCCTCCCCTTGGTGGCCGAGGGGGGGTGGGGGGGGAAGTGGCAGCGATGTTACAGCACTGCCATGGCAGCACTTTACCATCGGATGTGTATGGGCCCGTACTGGTGGCCACTTCTTACCAGTACACCATACCGGCCCACTTTCACCTCTGCATGTGAGTGAACTGTGAAGTTCTGCAAGTGCCTGGGCGAATCCATTAGTTTTGGTCAGTTTCCTGGTGAAGATTTTCAGACAGATATTTAATAGTTCAATGAGGGACAACAAGTAGGGTTTTTAGGCCTTTGGTTAGAAATATGTTTTATGGAGGCACTGCAGACTGGCTCAGGAGAAGGGTTTGAGGCAAGGGGTATAGGAGGAGGTCGGAAACTAAAAGTGTGAGAAGGACATGGACGAGTCAGTCAAGCACAGTATTTCCAATGCAAAGTGTTCAAAAATCATGTGAATGGTTTGAAAATTATGAGATTTAAAAAACACACAATAATTTTGAGTTCTTTTATTTGCCTTCTGGTTTTGTGTGTGTGTGTCTTCATGGGTTATGTTTTCAAGTTTTTCTCTGTAATCAAGAGGGTTAGAATATTACTTTTAAAAAAAGAAAGCTGAGACTCTCATGCAATAATGTGACTCCAGTAGCTAGGACTTTAAGAAAAAACATCAAATATCATGAGACTTACGATAAAATCATGGCAACATGATTGGTTGCCACATTGGGTGGACAACACTGTATCACACAGTTTAGACATACCAGGGTTGCAAGGAGGAGACCAGAAAGATGTGAGAGCAGAGAGGCAAGCAGCAGTCAGGATCTATGAGCTGCATTGTTCTCCTGTGTTTTGGATGGACCCCATGCTTTAAGCTAATATCACAGACGTCATCTTGACCACAATGACAACAGAGAAAGCCACTGCCTGGAGCTGATATACTTTACTCTTTTATTGTATGCCTTTCTAACTGTATGCCTTTGTATGTCTTTCTGCTGGGCTCAGTCTGTATACACTGCTTGCCCTTTGCCTATCAGCCTCCATTCTGAAAAGGGGGCACATTAAAAAGCTTTCTTCTTCATGTGTGCACAGTAGCAATTCCTTTGCCATTGCTGTAGCAGCTTGTACCATTTACTTCCTACGTGCATCATAGAAATAGATGGGGCAATCAGGACCTATAAGATTCTCTGCCCTCCCTGGCAACCTGGCAATAGATTGGTTTGCCTGGAGTATATAGGCTAAAAGGCCTTGTGGGAATCTAGTAAAGATGAAACTGCTGCCACAATTAACATATTTCTGCTATAATTTGTGTTATAGATAAGCAATCCTTTTGACATCAGCACAGCTGGTGATTTGGTAGTGAAATAAAATCCATAGAGGACATCCATTGTGACTGGTCTTTATTATTTGATTTGATGGATTGACAAGTACAAAATCAGAATTATAGCTAAGGTATTGGTCTGGAATAACTTTTATTTTGTTCGGCTCCTTCATTCTAAAGAGCAAAAGAAATAGGTAAAAGAATCAAAGCTCCTGACAGCCACGCAATAGCTGTAATTACATTCCTAGACCATAGTCACCACACATGCTACTGAATGCAGCTTACATGCAAATATAAATGCAATAGTTGTGCAGCTGTCAAGATGATACATGGCAGATGTGTACTAAGGAATACAGGGGACTATGGTGCAATGGTATTAACAACATGATGATGGCCCTGCAGCACAGTTCTAGAGAGGAGAATAAGCAGTGCTACCAGTGCTTACTCTGATGTTCCAAATGCCACATGGAGTATGACAGAAATTAAAACAAGTACAAAATTATTTTTATTTTTGGTCTACTTTAATTTAGAGCAGGGAGATTCTTTCAGCTGGCACCTATATTTTCTTATACTTTAAATGGAATTTTCCATAAACTCCCCTCTCAGTACTCAATAATCAGTGACAATTAATTGTCATAAATAGTTTGTTACAATAGTAACAAGATGTTTGGCCTTTTGCTTTGGAATGTCAAGGCCTGAGTGAACATCTTGTTTTAATAACAGTTTTGGATTAATTGGAAATTAGATCAGACTATTTTTAATAGCAGGAATTTTCCATTGTTGTGGAAGAAACTGTGATGGTTCCAGCAGTTAGGCCTCGATTCAAAAAAGCATCCCTATTTAGGACTGCGCTTAAGCACATGCTTAACATTAAGCACATACTTAAGTGCTTTCCTGTATTGAGGCCTTACAGCTTTTCAGTTCCTGGCATGTAATTCTTTGCCATGAGTTTGATGATTTATATGATGAGTGCAGCTGAAAATACAGGTACTGTTTAAGACGTTTCTATAAAGCAGGGAAGTGTGCAACACAGTTCTTTTGAATAAGCCTACCTAAAGAGTCACATTCTATTCTCAGCTACATGTGCACAGCTTCCATTCCCTCTGCTGTCCTGGTGGAGGATGATTTCAGGGGAAGCCATGGAGGTGTCAACAGACTCCAGATTTATATTGCTGATTGTTTGGAAAGAGCAGGAGTGGCTTTGATGAAACAGGGTGATGAATGTGAAACAGGCAATGGCAAGCAGGAGAGCAAGACATATTTGCATCCATTTATTTATTCTCCTTTGTTTGTATACTTAATTTATTATGGACCTGTCCTTTCTATGTAATGGAGATTGCAGTTTCTTTGAGCATATTTTTATTTTGGAAGAATAGGCCTTAAATATTTAGTCAAATAATGAAGCAATAAACATAAAAATCCACTTTCAGTGTACCTAGAAAACAATCCCCAAATCATTCATATCAGAGGACAAAGGGATTTTCATGTGGTTAGTGAATAACTTAAAAAAAAAACAAAAAAAACCCTGCAACTTATCAGTGAGCATCTGTTAAGAAGTTATTAAAGAAGCTTTCTTTTTATTGCTATTCACATTGTTCCCCTTGGGATGAGACTAGCTACAGTAAGTCAACTCCCACTCAGTCCTTTCTTTTTTCTAGTAGTCCATCTTTTGTTCCTTGCAGAATGCATTGCACATGTGCTGCACTTGTTTATTAAAAGCTGTACATGGGTAAATATGGTAAAGAAAAAAATATGCTTTCCTAGGAAATTTCTTTCTAAGGAAATTTAGATCTGTTTAACTGCTTTATTTTATTTCTGTTTTAATGTGGTGGTGATAACTGTCTCTCCTTCTGAATTTAGTGATTTATTTAAACATGATTTCAAAGTCAGAAGGAGATGCCCTGAGGTGTGCACTATTGTGATGAGTCAATAATCAGCGCCGGTTGCCATGTGCTGACAAAAGAGAGATTTCATTAAATTAATGTAAACTATGTAGTTGTGGTTGTGCATTACATTAAATATAAATGTATCCAACTGAAATTAAATGTTGAAAAATTGATAGATTGGTGAAATACAGTTAGATATCCACTGTTATATAAATATTATACAAGAACAGCTTCTTAAATAAAATAAGCAATCAGTAAACTCATATTTTTTCCTTTTTTTAGTTATTTTAATTGAATATAACATGTTAATATTGTGAGATTTGCTCTGTTTGGGTTCTGACTACTATATACCACCCAGCAATGGTGAAAAATCCCCAAAATATAATGGCAAAATGTTTGCCCTAAACCTCAATTCACAATGTGTTCGGTGTAATGCACACTTGCCTCTGCTTGTTTTTATTTTCACAGCCATCTGGATAGCAGCTAAGCTTGACTGGATAGGCACTGGTCCTCTATTATTTTTATGCTGTGTGTTTTAAATCAATATTTATTCTTTCCAAAACAAATCTGTGAATAGTAGAGATGAGAAAAAAAAAACAGTTAAGTACAATTTAAATCCATGAGTATGCATGGGATGAAATCGTCTCAAACATATAGCACCGACTGAAAAAAATCAGCAAAAAAAACCCCAAACCAAAATGACAATGTTTACAAAATTGTCGCTGAAATACATGATTTTGATGAATGTTTTCTACAAGATTTTGAAAAATTCAAGAACAAATTGTAAAGAATTTTTTCATAAAATTATCTTCCCTTTGACATTTCAATGGAAAAATTTATCAACGTTTCATATTGCAAAATAGATCAGCTCTATTTACATTGCCTGAGAAGCCCTGAATGCCCTCAGCTTCCATTTAAATCAATGGGATTTCAGGGCACTCAGCAACTCGCAAAGATACTCAGCACCTTAAAGGATTGAGCCTGTTATGAATGGGACCTTTTAAAAAATGAATTTACCGTCTTATAGTACAATTACAAATAAAAGATTGCTTAATTAGCTCGGGGACTCATACTCCCTCATACATACGAAATACAAACATGAGAATTCAACTGGCACTTAGAAAATCATGCATTCTTAATTTAGATAACTACAAATTTGGCACCAACCCTGCAACTTCTAACATGCATGCTTTAGATTAGCCATGGTGGGTAGATTCATTCAGTTTAATAGGGTTCCTCATGGGGTGAAATCCTGGCCTTACTGAAGTCAGAGGCAAAACTCCAATAGGGTTTGGACTCCACCCATTGTGTGCAAAGTTAAGCACCTGCACAAGTCTTTGCAGAATAAGTCTTTGCCTTAGCAGCATCAAGTTTTAGATACATTTATTTATCTTATCAGCAGGGCGAGAATTACTTTCAAACCAGAGTCTTTGTTTGCATGGCACTGATTTCTATTTCATCAGGGAAAAAATAGTTTTAAAGTTATTTTCTCTTGAAAATGGTGATTAGTGGAGAAAATAGTTTTCAAAACTCAGATAAATTATGTGAAATTCAAAATTTCTAAAAAAATGTACTAGAGGTTATGTGAGCTCCAGAATGGCATTCGATTCTCAATCACATGAACTAAACTTTAAAGAAATTGCTTTAAGTCCTATCAGGTTCTCCAGATAGCTCAGATGCATGGTAGACTTTTGTACTGAAGTAGTCTACAGAGTCTATGTGTCAAATTCCTGCCATGAAAGAAAGTAAGATCTTGAAGTTGCAGAATGAAGTGAATAGCATATTTTAATATATGTAGCAAATGACAGTGGGAATGAGGTGGATAATGAATTCTGACTTTTGTACTCAGCTATACCATATGCTAGAAGTGGTGCATTGTTCTATACTGAAGATAACACATCCATACTCACATATCTCCGCCTCCAATATTGTAAGTACAGACATGCGTAAAAACACAGAAACAAAAGTCCAGATTTTTGAAGTTATTTAGGCTTTGCTCCACTCAGGGTTGCAAGGCCCAGGTGACTTAGGTGATTAAATTCCATTTTTAAAGGTTATCTAGGAATGTAGGAGCCTAAGTCCCATTGACTTTCAGTGAGACTTAAACTCATCTACACTTTGAGTTAAGTGGGCGATTCCTAGCTTAAATCAAACTAGCATGCTAAAATAGTAGTTTAGTCGCAGTAGCACGGGCCATGGTGAGCAGCCGCATGGGCTAGCCACCTTGAGTATGAACTTGTCTGGACTCCAGGGTCTCGTGCACTTGAGTTGGCTGGCCCATGATGCTGCTAGCTGCTCCGCATGTTACCATAGCTACACTACTATTTTTAGTATGCTAGCTTGATGAGAGCTAGTGTGAGTATATCTACATGTTCTGGGAATCATACCCCTAGTCTTCACCAGCTTTACAATGGTGCCAGGGCGCCAGGTCCACTCCTGAGGCCCTGCCCGCCACCCATTCCTTTCCACCCCCTCCCGCCCTGTGTGAGCGGTGGGCAGGGACTCAGGGGGAAGAGGCCAAGCGGGGGCGGGGCCACGTCTGGGCACCAGGGCCAACAAAAGATTAATCCGGCCCTGCAACTAGCTCCAAGCATAGACTTAACCATAGGTTTCTAACTGCCTAAATCACTTTTGTAAATGGGACTTGGCTGTGTAAGTCACTTAGGCCTTGGGCAATGCTGAACAGAGCAAACTCTAAATACCTTTAAAAATCGGGGCCAGAGAGACTTGGAGTCTTATCCTCAGTTTGGTTTCAGTGGAGCTACAGCAGTTTATACCAGTTGTCACGTTTAAAAGTCATTATTTTTCTATAATAGTCACATATTGGTATCTTAGATGCAAGTTTTGTAAGTACAATGGAAATAACTGCAGAATCGTAGACACCAATATGCTCTAAATGTTGATAAATTATTGCTTCTGATAATAATGGTGACTATTGTACTATGTATTCATTACAGTAATCCAAGCCTTCTTCATTAAGATGTCAAGATCCTATAATGTTTTCTACTATTAAGAAATTTAGCAAACCTTAGTTTCAGAGTCCATTTTATCTTCATCACTTGTGACAGTTTCATCAGTTCCAATGGCTTCTCTCTGACTCTCAAAAAATTATATTTAACTGGCCCCTGGGCAGAAAAATACCAAATAAACCAACGGGGGGAAAACAGGACAGTAAAATAATACCCCTGCAGGGGCCCAAATGCACAAACAACATCTGGTTTCTTTTTCACCCTTCCTCCTAATCAATGATTTGGGAAGGAAAATAATTTAAACTTGGTGACTAACTTGCACTTATTTTTCAAACACAAAATCTTTAAAGATATGTTTTGTTTTCACATATCTGTAAAGGGTAGAGTGAATGAGTGAAACGGTGGTAATAGGATAGGACAGCGCTATGCCAAATATGAAGTTAGAGATCAGCATGAGTGCAGCTGGCATGGAGGTCCAAATGTCAATCCCTGTTCTTCTGCTTTCAAGATTTAACCTCCTTCTCCTCTTTCATTTTCCAGTGTCATGATATGGAAGAGCACTGGAAGGTTTAAGTTAAATTTCCTGTGGCAATTGTGGGAGAGTAATAAAAGGATCATGGGGCATAGACTGAGAGGGCTGGGGAAAGGGAGGAAGGGTGATTACATTCTACAGGGTTGTTTCAGCAAGTTAATCACTTCTTATTGTAAACCTGGCATGGAAGGGACACAGTTGTTACACTTTTTGAGCTGGGTTCTTTTTCAAACTGGAGCATTTTATTGATTTTTTTGCAAGAAACAGCCAATGCACATGGCTTACAAAAACCATCTACTGTAATGTTTTTCCAGGACTCCAAACTCTGCTGTGACCACTACCCTACTCATAAGAGTTGTGTCTTTCTGAACTGTCAGCAGAGTACTTAATCTTAAGGAGACAGGGTGCTGGAAAATATAGCCCTTGCATTCCATCCAGTTTTGTGTAAATCAGACATGTAAAAAAATAGGCTGTATTTCCACTAGCATACACTTCATAACTTTTGAGTGCTGTATGAGGAATACAGTGGACTTGTCATACTCATGTTCTGATAAGAGGGATGATGAGCTGATGCATGTTCCTAGGAAAGAACCAACAGGTGATGCTGAAAAGATTCAGATCTCGAGATCATATATATATATACCAAAGTTTCTCAGTTGAAAGTATCCAGAGGCTTCTTGGTTCTGCAAGAATAGACTGGAAATCTCCAAAACAATCTATCTAATGAAATTTCTCATCCCTTCTGCTTCTGGTTGAGGCAGTAATAACTGGGAGAACAATCTATCTCATGGTAATTAAACATGTTAACTTCTGGGAGCACAGAGGTGTGCATATAAATGAAAAATCATGGACTAAGAAAAAGTAACCATAATTTTTCAAAGCTCAAAAAAGATTCAGCTCAATTCAAGTTGTGGGCAAAATTCCAGGGAATTCTGAATCAGTGTGACCATCTGTAAGAGAAACTCAGTGAAAATCAAGTTATGCACATTCATCCAATCTCCATTTGAGTTTTCAACTGCTGTCTCTTCTTCACATAGTTTTGGGCTTTTTGTCCCTTGTCCTCTCCTACTGAAACAAAGAAATATCCAGATTGTTAGCAATCTCTGGAGGACAGAAGTGATTACCCTTAGAAATTTATTCTTGAAACGTTGTCTGCTGTAGGTGAAAAAATAATTTCTGTGTATTTATATATAAGAAACTATTTTCAATGAAATATGAAAACCATTCCACAGAAATCCACAGAATCCACAGAAATAAAAATAAATGGCTCAGGTGCTTTGGGATTTAATATAAAACCAGGAACTAAAAGAAAAGTGTTCTATTTAGTAGGAGAAAAAAAGAAGCCAGAAATCCTTTTTCTGTTCAGTGTAGAGTTTGGTAGCTCAGGTGCAGAGCTGAGTGAATAGTTAAAAAAAGGAGGTCCATTAATATGCCATTAAAATGTATACCTGATTTGATTTGACTGAGTTTGTATAGTTTTTAATATGTTTACTTAAACACTCATATGGATAAGGTTTTGTTCAGACTATTCACATCCACAAATTCATTTGTTTGTTCACAACCACCATGTGCATTTTTTACTGGAGTAATGAAGTGGTGTTGCCCTACACAGACAGGGCTCCTCTCTGGCATGCAAATTTAATTCTTTGTGGGAATGTAATGAGACAATTGAATGTAAAGTCTTCTGTAAACAAGCAGCAACTCTTGCTTCCTGTGCTTGAAGTCTTTCTCTCTGTCTCCCTAGTCAGGGATGAATCCTGTTATTTTTAAATCAAGTCCACGTACATGGCTAGGATACATTGTTATTCTTGAAAACAATTCCCTAGGTCTCCTCATCCTCTGCTTCCTCACACTGAAGAGTTCTTACCCTGTCCCTGACAAAATCAGAGCCTCAGTGACTTAGGACAAAATCGTCTAAAGCAGCCTCTGATTTTTGGGTGCTCAACCTGAGACTCTATGGGCTTGATTTCCAGAGGTTTTGAACTGAACACCAATAGCTCCCACTGATGTTAGCTGGCTCTGTGGCTGCTAAACATTTCTGAAAAATCAGGCCCATGGCCACAGGGCACCCAGTGGTTGAGGAATTCAAATCAAAGACCTTTGATAATTGAAGCCAAGCCATCTTCTTTTCCTGGTTTTAAAAATTACAAACATTCAACACTAATGAAAAACCTAGGTAACCAAACACATCTGTCAAATATTAAATTGTGAACACTGAACACTTTCAGCAATATGCGTAGTAAACAGATCATAAGCAATCCACGGATAGAAATCTTTGCACAAAACATTTACCAAAAAAATGTGAATAACAAAGAAATTCATTGGATATGGTGATCTGTTCATGGACAGCTGGTGAACGGAAGAAAGGGCTAACTTTGGCTAAAATGAGATTCTGAGGTTATCCTTTCAGTACCTTTCACTAAGAATAAATTAATTTCAAAACAAAAATATTAAAACTTACACTTTATAGCCTTCAGGAAATGGCTAGAGAACCATGTTTCATTTCATGCCATTGCTGTCTCCAAAAATGGTTTTAGTATTTTTTATTTCTACTTTTTGAAGATAGAACAGAAATAAAATCAGAGTTATGAATGGCAAGATTCCTGGTAAATTCTTATGGTTGCATGAGTAAACATGATTTGGCAATGAACATTTGACTTGACAATTCTTTTTCAGATACGGAATGTCTTTTTTTCTAAATTTAAATACAGTTTAATATGTGATAATCATGGCACAGTTGATGTGAAATATACAGTTTTATTACATATTGATATATAATGGCTGTAAAATAAAGGACAGAGGGGCGTGCTGATCGGAAATACTTGCTGCCACCCAACTCCTGAAATATTTGCTAGTTACAGAATCTTTTGTAGGACAAATATTATTTTTAGAATCTATCATTATGAGAAGAAGAAGAGTCTGATGTGGGTGTAATAGCATGTCACTCTCTGGGGATCTGAGTTCAAATATTAGGCTCAATTTGTTTTTATCACAAAACAACCCTATAATCTGGCACACTAGTCTGCTGGAGAAGCTCAAGATTGGAATAGCAGGGGTGCGGCAGGTCAGAGCTGAGGTACAGTAGTTGAGTCCTGTGCCTGATTCTTACCAGTGCTATTCATTTCTCTTTCATAAGCATTCATTTTCTTGCAATTTTTTAAATGGCTAAAATCTTTGCATATGTATATTTCTTTTGTGTCAGGTCTGATCCTACACTGAATGCCTTAGCTCAACCCAAAGTTATGGGCTTGAAGCAGGGATCACTTTGTGAAATTCTATGGCCTATGTTATGCAGGAAGTCAAACTAGATGATCACAATGGTCCCTTCTTACCTTAAAAATCTATTAGTTTATCACAGTTCATGATGATTCATAACTGAATATAAGTTACAACAGTCAAACTAGCACATTATAAGATAGGGTTTTTTTTTTTTCAACGTATATCACAGAGCTGCCTTATCTCCTTTTTAAATTAGTTTTCCAGGGAATACATCACAGTTGTATATTTTTTGTGCTGAAATGCTTACCAGGCAAACAGACAAGGGCCCAAATCCTCAGCAGGTATTAATGGAGATACACTGATTTACACTGAGAATCTGACTCATGATGCATGGCCTGTTAGTGTGCGTGTGTGTATGGTAAGTGTGATTACCAGTGGCATCTCACTTTTTATTTTAAGGGTATGAACGGACATATGGCTTTATGCTTCAGTAAATAAATAAACCAATCAATCTCATATTTCTGCTATATAATGCAGCATGTCTTGGATCCTGTATCAGATTTCTTGACCTGTCTTTAAATGAATCAGTCTTTGTTTCTGAAGGCAATATGCAAGATATCAGAGAATCTGGCTTTTGCCACAGAGTTGTTAAAGAAACAAAGGAAGAATGAAGTGGGAAGATCATTACCAAATTACCCAGACTCAGAAGGGGCCCACTTCCATAATGAGCCTGAAAGCATGCAGTGCCATCTCTCTCTTCATATGCAAAGCTAATCCTCTCACCCACTCTGACAGCCGGCATTTGATTCATTTGCAAATGTAATCTACCCATATTGCCTATGTGCAGGGGAGGATGGCAGGGGGGAAGGGTCTGCAATGACCAGGTGACGATTCAGCAGGCAACATCCCATAGACAAACTGCACAGTTCTCCAAGGGCAGCATATGTCTCAGCTGTCAAGGTGTCAATCATCCTTAGAGGTGGAGGAATAAATGCCTAACTGAAAGGAATATAAATGGGGCCTTTATCTGAACAGCATGGTTCAAAGATGGACAAATGCATTTCCAAACACACACACACACACACACTCTCTCTCTTTTTGTCTCTGATTCACATTCTTTGAACATCCAAAACTGCTACTGCAATCAGTTTGAGTTTTAGGTGCAAATGAAATAAAAGAGTGGGCCTGTAATATAGCAATTGTACAACACTTAGAACTAGGTTGTTCCCAACTCTGCACAAAGGGGAGTAAAAGTCAACCTAGAATCATTGCATTGGGGCTGAACAAAATCCCATTTATAGAGTGGAAGCCCTGCCTGCTCCCAGCCACTGATGGTGCTAGCCTCACAAAAGGGTGCAGACAATGAGGGTGCAGAGCAGGGCATGGCCCTCCCTCCTCCATGCCTTTTGCTTTGACCAACAGAGTTAGCTTGGCATGGGAAGATAAAGTTCACCGTTTCAAAGAGTATCAGAGCTGAGGCTGCAGCAAGAGGAATTTTGGGTGAATGAGCAGGTCCTCTCCTTGGTTTCCTGCTGTTCATCCTCCTCATCTCTTCAGAAAATGCATCCAGTGGTTTAACAGCCACCATCTGGTCACTCCGAGTTGCGCGTGCACACACACACAATATGCTTTTTGTTTTAAAATCTCAAACCCACACTCAAACACATAGCAACATATAAAAGAAAAAAGGATTGGGGACATTTTCTCTTTATTTCTTATCTTACTGAGCCACTTTTTACATTGCTTTATTGCTCACTTCAAATCCTGACTTCCAAGCTTTAAAATTAGTGAGACATCACATGTCTAATCAGGTTCAAGTGAAAGGCCAGGTAGACAATATGGCAGGTTTTAGCAGTAAAATAAATTGGGGTCCACATGTCAAGAGAAAGGGGGTAGCTCAGAAGCCTAATGAATCATTATATGACTAAATGACTTATAAGATTGATGAGTCCAGGCAAACTCTCAGATTCTTTTGCACTAATATCTATGTGAGCTCGCACACAGTGGGAGCTGCAATCCTCCTCCTGAATTTAATGAGGACTGGTGTAATAGTGAAGATAATAATGATCATACTTAGCAATTGCATAGTGCTTTATTTGAGGTGCTTTACAAATACAACCTGATTAATCCCAGTGAGGTGCTGAGTATTATTATCAGTTGTCAAAGAGGTTAAGTGACCTGCTCAAGGCTACAGACATAGCCATTGGCAGGACCTGATCTCCGAACTCTCAGACCTGTGTACTAACTGCCTGTACATACTGCCGCTTAGATAACTGAATCTATCCAATCTCATCAAGTGATAGTATTTGTATGGCACCAATATCTGGGATAAAAGACTTCATGATGCATTCTGCTCTAACGACAATAGGTCACTTCTGTGACTGATTCGCCAGACATGATCCTGCATATGTCCCCCCCTCCCACATAGAAAGAAAAGGCAAGACAACATTGTTCTTCCAGAGAATCTCGCCTAATAACTGCTAGATGTGCAGGAGCATAGCACAGGAACTCGTGCAGTGTATTTAATTTTGTATTAATCATACTGGTAAATAATAATGATGAAGAAAAAACATAGAAAAAATAGTGATTCCTCCGGAATACAGCAGGCAGCATCCACCATTCAGCTCCCAAATAGTGTATCCCAAATAAGGGCTTGTTCTGTTGCAATGCCAGTCATTAGTAGAGCGAAGGTCATCCTTTGAACAGACTATAAATAAGAGATTACTTACTTGCAAGCATGGCTGTGAGGATTGGGTTCTAGCAAATGTTTGTTTTCATTTCAGTCACTAGGCAGCAGGGAATTAGTCCCCTTTGTTCTTTAGGTCATACTGCTAGTGACTGCAAATATTTATACACACGGATGTAGTTTGCACTGTCATGTGTTTTTTGATACCAGCTACAGCTATGCAATTTTGTTTTCGGTTCTCTTCTTTTCCTGGGATATTTTCTCTGTGCTGGTGATAGTATCTGCTCGTGACTGTAAACAAACTGCAGAGGGCTTCTCTGACCACTGGTGTGGTGGCCTGAGATGAAATGAATTGGTGTGGCCTCAGCCCAGCAAATTGGAGAAACGTATCTACATCACAGTTGATGCTAACATCCATGTGACATTCAAACAAATAGGGATTGAGTGTGTGTATAGAAAATGAACTATCCATTTGCACTAGTATTGGTCATTTTAGTTTGGGGGTCTGGTTCAAGGTGATGAAGCTTATACCACTGCAGCTTATACTGTGCGTGTTTTGTGGGCAAGAAGAACTTCATTTTCCAGGACTATCAAGCACATTTGAATGAAGAAAGGAAGATGACAAGACCAAACCTCCAGCTTTCCAAATCTAATATTTTCCCACCTAGATGCCCCTCTTAAACTGAGTTTTCTTTTAAGGCGGCCTCTACCTGAAGTGAAATATTTCCTACTGTCAGAACTATGGAAAACTGTATGTCCATTGTTCCAATGATCACAAATGCAAAGGCAGTGCCATTCAATCCCACTCCCCAGTAATGAAGCAATATTTGGAGGTAAAATTATTTTTTCTATTAAGGCATTTTGCGAAGGGCTGGATGGGTAAGGTAAAAATGAATCTATCAGAAATAGACTATAAAAACAATGTTTTATTAAGATCTCAAAAAACTTGTAAAAGCTTATTGTATTTTCAGTTTACTATAATGGAAATAGAGGAAATGATGTATTAACAGTTCAGTAAGTACCTGCAGTACCAATACATGCCAAACATGGAGGAGGTTGCTGTAACAATTGCCATCTCTTCAGTGCAAACAGTTGATTTTCATTTAAAATAAAATTCTATAGCTAACTGCTCAGAATATCAAGTGGAAAATACATTCAACTGAAACTGCTAACAACAGATAAAGTGCTCATATATTGTGGTATTGGTTATGTGAGTAAAGTGTCTTGTATCTGACCTATTGTGCAAGCTCTACACCAAAATAAAACCTGTATAATCCATCTAAAATTGAGAGTGAATTTAATGTTCATAAGAGAAAAAGATTAATAGCACTGATTAGACCCCAGTCATCACCCCACAAGCTTATACACACAGTTTATGTCAATATGTTTTACTCCTGAGTGCAGTGTGAACTTTTCCGATTGAAACCCAAAGCCAAACAAACCTTGCCTGGTCTGGAGCCTGAATGTGGAAATTAAGATAGCCAAGTGTTTTGTGAAACTTTAATTCAAATACAGAATAAAACATTTTTTCCCCTGGCCTTGTCTACACTAGGTTTTTCTTCCTAAAATTTTCCTCCAGCAATGATGGGAATAGTAATGTAGATAGGGTATGGGTGGGCATGATATTTTAACCATCCTATCATCTAGAACTTGTCTGAGCAGAGTAGACGGCATGGGGTGAAATCCTGGCTCTCTGAAGTTCCCATCATCTTCAGTTGAGCCAGGATTTCACCCTTTATGCATAAAATGCCAGCAGCCCTCTGGAGCCCTGTCCACATTAGTGTTCCTTGTTTCTACAGGCTGTGCAACTGGCCAGGTGGTAGCTATGGTGGGAAAAAATCCCTTGTGTTGACACAGACAATATAAATACTCTCATATGTCCTGAGACTTTTGAGCCCCGATACTATGTATTGACATTCTTTGTGGTTTCCTAATGAATAACTGGAACATCTTTAAAAATGTCTCTTGAAAATTGTGTCATAGCAATGGCCATCTTAAGTCTGTTGTGTGGTAAAACAATGAGCAAATAAGAACATAAGAATATAAGAATGGCCATACTCGCACAGATCAAAGGTCCATCTAGCCCAGGATCCTGTCTTCCAACCATGGTCAATGCCAGCTGCCCCAGAGGAATGAACAGAACAGGTAATCATCAGGTGATCCATCCCCTATTGCCCATTCCCAGCTTCTGGCAAACTGAGGCTAGGGACACCATCCCTGCCCATCCTGGCTACTAGCCGTTGATGGACCTATCCTCCATGACTTTATCTAGTTCTTTTTTGAACCCTGTTATAGTCGTGGCCTTCAAAACATCCTCTGGCAAGTTCCACAGGTTGACTGTGAATTGTGTGAAAAAATACTTCCTTTTGCTTAATAAGCTAGCTGCCTATTAATTTCATTTGGTGGCCCCTAGTTCTTGTCTTATTTACTTTCTCCACACCAGTCATGATTTTATAGACCTCTGTCACATCGCCCCAATAAATAAAGACAAAGTTTGAGGCTCACATACAGCTACATTTCTTTTATTTATCTGTCTATTTCAGTTTCAAATTTAACATTTGAGAAACTTTGGAAACACATGTGGAAACCCTTTGACTATTTGCTATATTTGTTGTATGTCTGGTCACCTAACACATATGGTACTGTTTCTGTTTCCTGTTTTGGGCTATGGAAAAATTTCAAGCAAGAGAACAACGAGCTGTAAATAACTGATATAAAATTTTGAAACAACAATCATTCCAGGATTTGCAACCAGTAGCTATTGGAATGCTCATAAAGAACAAATAATATGGCCCTGTGAATCATTACAAATGGCTGTTATTTGTTGAAATATTCATGAATCAAGGTTTGATTGATTGTTTTACCTTTTGAAGGGTTTAGCTGGATGTATAACCAAACACAGTTTTGGTGAGCGGGCTCACATTCTTTTCTCTAACAGGGAAAGGAATGTTGTTCCTAGCAGATTTGACGTTGAACTTACTCATCGAAAGGTCAATATCCTCCATCTGCAAACAGTACCCAGGGGCAGCTTCCTAATGTCAAAACAGATCTGGTTCAGCAGCATCCATTTCCTCTGATGCTGCCAGTTTACATGCCTGACAAAACGCTGCCTCAACATTTATAGCAGCTGCTGCCACTGTACATTCACCCTCTATAGCACAAGAGGTGCATTCTGGCTCTTTGCATGCCAAGAAATGGAAGTTTGATTTCATATGCTTAAAACGTTCCCCTGTTGCTGTGCTAGATTGAGATGCTTAGCAAGATAACTCAAGAGGTTGCTTTCAGGACCAAATTTGTGAATTTTTCTTGTACATCTCTGGCCACTGTAGCCAAGAGGGCTTAGTCAAGTAGTTTCTGGAACCCAATCCCTAAAGAAAATAAAACATTGTAATACAATGTTTAGTTGATGCAGTATTTAGTGGCCCTTACTGTAGGATACTGCAGTATCTTTAATGTCCATAATGAGGAGATATCCCCAAGTCCTGGGAGCACTCCAGCTGTATGGTTATCAGGTTCATGCTTGCTCTGATGGTTGCTCTGCTTGGTACTATGTTCCCTACTGTGCGCATGTTGGCAGAAAGGAGACTGGAACACAAATTAGAACCATTGTTTCTGGAGAGCAGAACCAAATCTGGCATCCAATAGCTGGAGAGCTCCCAACATCATGAGACGCCTACTGTTCCCAAATAACTGGGGGTAGGGGGAAACATTCTGAAACACTCCCAGGCAGGGCCGGCTCCAGGCACCAGGTTGGCAAGCAGGTGCTTGGGGCGGCCATTCTGGAGAGGGGCGGCAGGTCCAGCTATTCGGTGGCAATTCGGCGGACGGTCCCTCACTCCCGCTCGGAGCGAAGGACCTTCCACCGAATTGCCGCTGCAAATCGCAATCACGGCTTTTTTTTTTTTGGCTGCTTGGGGCTGCCAAAATCCTGGAGCCGGCCCTGCTTCCAGGGTGTCTCTCTCTCTCTCTCTCCCCTTCCCTAGATTAATTGATCTAATTTCCTTTGTTGTCTGTACTTGTTGATCTATGTTGCTCCATCTGCAGGGTGAAAGTGGGTTAAAATCATCCTGATCTCCCCAGAGATGCTTCAGGAAGCAGATATTTTCATAGTGACGTTCCCTTGGCCATTGTTAACAGTAGCAGGGGCGTGTGGAGTGGCATAGTGAAGAGAGGGAGGTGAAATGAAAGAGAGGGTGAACAAGGAAGGAGATTGTCATAGGGCAACCCTGCCTGGAGCACCCTCTTCGGGCAGGCCACGTCATGACTGGCACGCCTGCCTCAGTTTCCCTCCTTCGGTCCCCAATAACTCCACAACAGTTCTCATGACTTAGCAACACCCTTCTTTGGGGCTGGTTTTTGATCAAAACCATAGTGAAAATCAGTCTATAACAAAAATTCCTAAACATAATCCATTTCCGACACACAGTAAATATAGTTCTTTAAACCCCTCTCTTCCCTGTAGGTGCCCTCATTGGCCTCTCTTCTGTCCTTCAATACCACACTTCAATGTCTTCTGCAAGATCTAGGATTCATGTAAGTCCTCTTCTGTCCCTCTACCAGAACATTCACCCCAGCCCTTCCAGCTGGAGTGCAATCCTTCTCTTTTGAGCAGTAACCCCCCATGCTTAGTCACTCTGCTGGGAGATCATTCTCACCAGAGGAGCATCCATCACTGCCCCAGCCCTCTCGTTATTCCCCTGAGTAAGTGCCACTGCTGCTCACCTGCCTTCAGCTCTCTGTAGACCTCAGCTCCAGCTCTCCGGTTTAGAGCCAGTAGGCACCTCCTTCTGCTGCTGCTTGCTGTCTTCAGCCCTCTCTAGCCCTGGCTTTCTGGCTCGGGAAGGTCAGTCAGCAACCCCTCTTGCTGCTTTCCTGCTTTCAGCCTTCTCCCAGGTCCCAAACATACAACTGTGTCTGTAGGCCAATTCCTCCCTCTTCTCGGGGAGCGCCTGCAGAGTAAACAGTATAGTGAGTCTACTAGCATGATAGTGGTATCATCTCACATGTTGAAAGTAGCTCTGTCAAGGACAGGTGAGTGGACAAGTCTTAAAAACAGTGGGGGAAAGAGAAGAAAATGCAGAGGTGCTTATGGCAATCCTTCTCTACCCACCCCATCTGGACTTGCACTGAATGCAGTTCCGCCAGTCCTGAAAATCTGACTTGATATTGACACTAGGTCTATCATGCAGCAATTTATTTCAACCCTAGTTTTTTGTCCCCACTTTCCCCATCAGTGGCACGTATCTAATATGACAAAGGATTTGATTATAATATAGAACATTTATGTTTGATCATGCTGGTCCACACTCCAGGCTGCCATGAGAATAATTTGTTTTTTCCATTGTGTGTTTTCTACTATTAAAATTGTACACGTTTTGTTAAACAAGTGACCCCCAAAACTCATCCAAGTCTAGCCCCTTGACCTTAGGATGTGAATGGCCATTAATTATTTTGAGAGATTATAGTGGGAAAAGTACTAGTAGCAGTGTTACAGCCATGGTCCCATCTGATCCTAATCAATTTTAAGGACTATAATCTATAAAACTTAGTTTGATAAATTCCTCTGCACCATGCCAGAAGGAAGAATAGATGATTGCTGTGAAACAGTTTACATTCAATAGAGGGATAAAAAAGCAAGTGATGTCTGCAAGAATAGTTTGCTTCAAATAGCTGAGAAAAAACATTAGTTAAGGATTAAAAAAAATCAACAAATAAAAGGAGGAAAATATGTGAAAATAATATAAAATGCAGAGCTAAATCTGTGTAGTTTAGCACCTTGTTTTCTTTCTTCACTGGTATTAGAGCTTTGAATTATTTATCAAACAGATTTCCAGTCTGTATATGTATATGTATATTTAATGTGAAAATTACCATCAGTTTACAGAGGCTTTTAGAATTGTGCATGGTGGGAGGTTCCTCCTTAATTTCTGAAACTAATTTAGCGTAGTTGCTCTTCTCTACCTATTAAATCTATTCTAATTTCTAAGGGTCAAATCCTGCTCTAGCCTGATTTTGCAGAAGCTTCATCCAAAGTCCACTGATGCCCTGTATGCATAAGGCCTCGAAGAAGAGACACATCATAGAGAGACTGCAAAGAAAGCCTACGTCACATGCACACAATGGAGCAGTGTCCTGAGGTGGCTCTGTGGAAAAGGAAGCAGGACAGGCCAAGAGAGGATCAGGTGCTTGACCAGTGATTCAAGACTTTGTGGGACCAGTAGAGAGCACAGGATCAACAGCTCATGGAATAAGCTACAGAGAGGATATAATTCCTCCAGCCCTCTCAGAGATCTCCTGAACAAAGTTCTTTTACCTGCTGTGTTGGCGTATACAAACCCTGCATTGGATTTGAAGGGCTTCAAAGGCAATACTGGGCCCAGGTAGCCCCACCTCTCAGGGCCTGACGAGCACTCACCATCTGGACGAGTGGGTCAAAAGGCGCTCAGAACCCATGCAAAGGATGGTGGACAGGTTGCAGGAGAGAGGAATCCTTCCCCAGGAAGCCAAACAAACGTTTGAGGCTGAGAAGGCACCACAGAGTGGGTAAGGCCATAGGTAGAGCTTTTTCCAACCACCCTTCCTCTGCTTTGAGAACCTGCAGGCCCTGCTCTTTCTGTTAAGTGATTGACTGTTTGGACTGCAGAGGTCGTGCCCCAAACTGAAAGGACATATGGCTAGGAAGTAGTCCAGGACAGTAGATTTAGATTTGCTGCAGAGGAGCCCCTGCTGGTGTTGCTTCCCACAGGGCCCTGGGCTGGGAGGAAAGGGAGGGTCCAGGTCCTCCTTGTACACTTCCTTAAGAGCTGAGGCCCTAGAAGAGCATGGAGAGCTGACGATCCTCTGCATAGGGTCAGAAATAGGCACCTCTGCTGCCTTGAAAAGAGGCAAGAGGCTGGAAGTTGGATTTACCACCCACTAGGCTGCCTGGTTCTCCAAGCCCCCTATCACACCTGGACTAGACTAGACAAGACACCACCATTTAATGAATGTTATTGCACAGGGATTTGCCACACTTTGGGGCAAACCTTTCAACTAGTCTGTTAGTAAAAGGAGTTTATTTTGCTTCTATTGTACATGTAATGCGGGCATGGCAGATAACCCCATATTTTGATTCCTAAATAAGTAGCCAGATTTTCAAAAATGCTCAGTGCCAACAGTTCCCAATCATTAAGGCCAAATGCTGAATTTCTCAACCTAGGAGATCTAGACACTTAATTGCTATGAATTTCAATGGAAAATGTGTGCCCAATGGAAAATGTGTGCCCAATCCCCAAGCTACTTTGAAAATCTTAGCCAATGTCCAAAACTGGTTTCCTAAATTAGTCATATTTCAGCACCTAAAGAGAAGTTTTGATTTGATTTTTCAAAGGTGCTTTGACAATCAGAACATGACTGCTATTTCAATGTCTAAATATGGAGGTAGGATTCCAGGTTTAAACATTGGTCATACTGTTAAAAAGCCAATGCTATGTCTTCTGATTAAGTAAATGGGAATTTTGCTATTGTCTTCAGTAGGAGAAGAATCTGTCCTTTTGTAGCTCAATCCTCTCTATAGTCTGCTAGCATCAAAACTGAAAAGTAGATGATCATTTGCAAAGCTACACGTGACAGTGTGATTATCATAACCTGGCTTTCATGTCCAATCAGAATAAAAGTTCTTGGAATCCACTATGAGAATGAAATGATTCTCTGGTTCTGAATGTTAGTATATTTTGTGTTACTCCTGACAGCTCCCAAGATGACAAGAAAACTATCAAGGTCATAAAGTTCATGTAAGGCTTGCTCTTGCAGTTATATTGCTAAAGGGGAATTATTGCAATATAACAACTAGATGTTAAAAGCACTCTATAACCTGCTCTGTGCATAAACAGGCTGCAGAATGGTTAAATTGTGGCTTCTCTGCTGGCTGGTGGGGTTGGGATGCAAGGACCCTTTCCCCCACAAGCATTCCGGCCCAGCAGTGAGCCATAAGACTGCTCTTTGTGCTGGAAGAACAGGCCAATCCAGACACTAGCCTGCAGGGAGGGCCACAGACCCACCCCTTGTACAACAGCAAGTGCCTGATGAGTGCACTGACTTTGCTGCCCAAAGCACCATCCAGGGGTCATTGTGCCTCAAGTAATGTAATCTTTCCTTCCAAAGCACTGGTGCAATGACGAACCACCCCCCCCCCCCCCCCCCCTTCCCAGTCCCTTCCACTGCCTGGTTCTCAAAGCTATAATTTAGCTCACATAGTTGTCTATTAAGAGTTTTAACTCAAACAGCAATAAATAGGCTACCGCAGATGTTTTTGCCAGTGGTTTTGGTTTGTGTATGCTTCATTGTTTCTGCATGAATTGACAAATCTACTTTAAATACTTCAGGGATCCAATATGATCTGTTTATCTTATCCACATGCCTGGAAAACTTTCATCTGAGGATCAAAAATGTATATTAACAGTAATGAATTTGCCCTGTAGGATAGTGGCTTCTAATCCTTCAATGTGCAATGTACTATAATTTCTCCTAATTATAAACCACTGAGGCCTGTCAGCAGCCCTAAGAGGAATGACTAGATTCTCTCCTACGTTAATTGACACACACATATATTATCACTAATTGTTTAGTCTCCCTTTAATCAATCTAAATGTATAATGTAACCTGCAAACATAATTTTCAATTTAAAATTGAAAATAAGTCACTAAACTGGGAGCCTCATTAACTGCAAGTTTTAAAATGTTCATTTGATGGTTCTGAAGTTCTGAAATTTTAGCTCATGGCAAATTTCCTTTGCATAGTGAACGTGGCTGAGAGGATGGTTAAAGATTGAAATCACTTGCATGAGTCCTCTGATGCCTACATTTTGTTTTCAAAGTAGAGCTTGGTTAATGTTTAATACCGAGTATTTTCTATCTAGTCCCTGCATTCCAATCCAAAGCAAACAATACATAAATGTTCACGTGGGATGTTTGGATTTTCAGTATTTGGGAATCTCAAGTTCCACTACATATGGACTTCTGTAGCACTGGACAAATCCTGCAAAGCATTTTCTGTATCTCTTTGGCAACAGCACTAAACTAAAATTGCTGTTGGAGGTGCTTTGCTGTTGTGCATCGGAGTGAGTTCAGTGCTGTTGTGCATGCCCCTGATTTCTGATCTATGCAAGTGCCTGTCCCGTTTGATTGGGTCACAAATACTAGCAGGGAGCCAAAACAAACAAATAAAATACCCAGGGAAACTTGGTATCCCATGCCCTTCTTCTCCCCTCCCCTCAATCAAAAACAAATAGAAGAAAAGAGCAAGGTAAGACATAAAAAAATAAAATTATTTGCATTTAGTCAGTTACACTAAAATGTGACTTGACATCGTCCTTTGGATTTGGAGGTGATTACTCATCTACACTCATCAAGTGTGTGTCAGGTTGAAGTAATTCAAATAGCATTCCAGGCATGCACCTCCCAAGTCCCTCACAATCCTCATCTTCAACTATCTCAATGATTCCCCCCCCACACACACACCTGTCCTGACTAGGTTTTGTACAAGATTTATTACTGCTTATTGGCTTCTTAGCATTATACAGAGAAAGACTGTTGAAGCTTCACAGTTTTTGAGGCACTTTGAACAACACTATGGAGGAAATAAAGTTCCAGTATTAACTTGCACAGATGATCATCTTCTCATGAAGAGAATCTGATATATCAATGTATTTGTATGATAGGACTCTTAGCAAATCTGAAGACATATAGAGTAGATTGCCTAACATTCTGTAAAGAATCTGGACTCAGAACATCAGTCAGGAGACTGAAACACATCCAGGTAAAAGGGACTTCTCATCCTGTCTGAAAGCAGAAGATTTTCAGTGCTAACAAGTACTCAAACTTCATGCTGACTCACAGGATGACAAGCAGGAAGCATACTACAGCTTTCAGAGATTGAAAAAGCCGTATTCAAACAAGAAGATTTCTCAACTTTTCTTTCTGATTAGATTTTTGTGATAATTTTATATTGAAATTTCTTTTCTTTTCTTTTTTTTTAAATCACAGAAGCTACATCTGGAATGGCAAGCCCTCAGTAACAAACAACATGCTATAAATGCCCATAGGGAGTGAAGATGCTTTTAAATAACAATGCTTAGTAATTTTTAGGTGAAGGGGAAAAGAGAGTGGTTGGAAAGTAGAGGTAAGATGGAAATGACCTCTCAGACCTCTCCAGTTCGACATAAAAGTTTTGTTCTTCAGAAATCCCAGTACCTACAACTGGGGTTATTAGAAATTATAGGGAGTTTAGTGGGTGAAGGAGGCACTCTCTTTGCTGTAAACAGGCCCTGAGAGATTTCAGCCTAGTCCTAAATCTAAAACATTAAAAGTTTTCTTAAAATAAAATCTTTTCAAGTGGATAGTTTGAAAGCTTTGGAAGTAAAAGTCAGAAAAGAAGATTGTATTGCTCATTAGAGGTAAACAAACTTACTTGTGTGTACCTTGCATATTACAAAACATTTCTAAATGTCCATGGAAGTAGCACCAATAAAAGATGATTATATTTGAACTCTCAGTTGTCCCAAGAGCATTTACATTGTTAATGAGGATGGTAGTTTGAATTTCTCTGGAGCGCCATTGGAAAGAGAATATTGGAATACCTGGATGATAGGGCAATTGGAGCAGTCAGATGAACTGCTAGGATTCAGTCCATAACCAATGTCTCACCTTTTAAAATCTCTGGGGAATTGTGGTAAACAGGGAGGATGCTCTGCTTTATCCACTAAGATAACTGCCATATATTCAGAAACAATGACAATGTATATCCCCTGAGACAAGAGGAAAAAAATATTAGAAATGTGTTGTAGAATAAAACCATAGAGACCATGTGTCAGTGATTATCTGGATAACCTTATGGAGTTCTCATTAGTGGTTTTCAGAAATGGCCAGAACTGCAAACTTCCTAAACTCTCTGGCTGGTTAGATGTAATGTCTTTATTGCCAGCTTTTGAATGGAAAAGTTGCATTATAGGGAAAATGCATGTTTCCCACATTTGCTAGAGAGTAGTTCTCAAAAAGATTGGAGGGAGAAGCTGACAATTTCACTGAAAATATAGTAGCATCTTATGTAATGAAAAGTAAAACTATTGTTATTGCTTCAATCAAAATCCTTTTCTCCTCTTCATTTACTTTCCTGATATTTCCAAAAATAGATACACCAAAGATACATTGTTGTAGTGAGCTTCCTTAAAAAGTTATTTTAAAAGGGGGAAATGATCAGATATTTAAATATAAAAAAGTTAGAATTACTGTTGCTATATTGGAAGTGTCCATACTTGCAAACTCCTTGGCATCTCATGAACATATGTTGACAGGCAATCTGACAGTAGTAACTTACTTGGAGGTGAAAACTCCTACTAGTCCATTGTAGATAACCAGCCTGATAATGATAGTGGAGTTTTAGGTATATAAAATATCACGTGTCAACAAGTCACAAAAATGATGACTGTGCCCTTCAGAGAACTTGGAAAAGGTATAAGAAGAAGATAAACAATGTCTGGAAACTGGAAGTTCCTTTACTGAGTCTGTTAAAAGAAAAGGCTGCAATGCCATTTCCACATAAGAAATCTCAATAATATTATACACATTATGAGCCAGAATATGCCCCATCTTATGGCCCCTTTGCACCACTGGAGCAGGGCAAAGAGGCCAAAAAGCTGCTTTAAATGGGCAGCAGAAGAGTCTCCCATTTGGAGGAATCCCCAACTTCGCAGGCTATATAATATCATCTGGCCCTCCCAGCATGAGGAAGGGGACATGGGCAGAATATGTTGTGTGATAGTGATCTGCAGACAGCATAACAAGTCCTAACTGGGGGGCCATTACAAGCCAGCATAAATTATGTCTACACTTGGAAGTAGGGGTGTGATTCCCAGCTTGCGCAGACTTACTTATGATAGTGTTCATCAAGCTAGTGCACTAAAAATAGTAGTGTAGCTGTGGTAGCATGGGAAGTGGCCAGCAGTGGCATAGGCTAGCCATCCCTAATACAAATCTGCCTGAACTCAGTGGGTGTGTACATGAGGCAGCTAGCCCATGCCATCATGGCTACAGTGCTATCTTTAGCATGCTAGATCAATAACAGTTAGTGCACATGTGCTATGTGAGTTTGGAATCAGACCCGTAGCTCCAAGTGTAGATGTAGCCTTATAGTAGCATGGCGTGTACTCTAATTTATGCTCATTGCTAAATCAGAGTCTAGCTGCCCTGCAGACTGGAGGAGTTCAAGGGTGATATACAGCCTCTTTTGTCCCTGCTCTTCTGATGTCATGGAGCTGCAGCTCTTTTTTTTCCCTTTGTGCCCTTATACAGCCAACACTCTCAATGCATTCTGGGACTCAGGAACACCTGGGGGCCACATATATTGGATAGAACACTCAGATGTTACTTGAGAACTCAAAAATGTATTAATTACTTAATTGTATTCTCTAAGTCAAGTAACTGGCTGATGGCTCATATTGGTCATTGACTGGTTATTTCTTCCAAGCAGATAACAAAGATTATGTTTTTTGTTTTGTTTTGTTTTTTGTAAAAGTGAAACTGGGGAAAACTGCCATGTTGTCTGTATGATGTAGCTAATATGATTCATGATCGATTAAAGAAGCTTCATCTGTCAGAAATGCTTTACAGACATTAATTGAATCCTCACAACACCCCTGTGAGATGGTAGATTGAATATTATTGCTTTCATGGAGATACTGATGCAAAGTGACTTTTTCAAGGCTGCACAGCAAGTCAGTGGAAGCTCCAGAACATGAGCCCAGCTCTTTCAACTCCTAGCTCTGGGCTCTTACCCTTAAGTCATGCAGTAGCACATTAGTCATTCATAGCAGACACCAAACAAAATCAATGAATAGGAGTAAAGAGGACATTTATAGGGTTATCTATCTGCCTAGCCATCTTCCTCCTACCTCAAGTATTTCTAAGAGTCCTATCACCTTGGTGTCTATATGCCAAATATGGGGCAGTAATACAACTTTCATTAGTCAGAGGGGTTGTGAGAGAAGTCAGCTCAAGTCTCAGTAGCTCTTCTGAACAAATAGGTTGTTAGGCTCATTAATCAACATGTACTCCAGAGTTCAGTACATCTCTATTTGATATTTCCCAGGAAAGAAAAGTAGAATCTCTCCAACAGTCTTTATTTTATGAGAAGATGAAAGCCCATTCTCTTTATTTATATTTTCATTATCTTTACCTTAATAATGTACTGTACTTTAAAATTAAATATGAGGCAGCTTTTACTGTGTTTTTTTAAATGAAAATAAGCAGCACATTCTTCTTTAAAAGAAAATGCTGCAACAATACTGATATATGGGCCTTATGCATAAGTTAGTCAGTTTGAGTGTTTGATCTGTTCTTTTTGTAAACATTTTGTTCTGAACATACAAACTTAATTTATCCTTTTTCCTCAGAAACAAGACTGGAATAAAAAATTGAAAAAGAAAAACATGTTTACATTTTGTTTCTTTATGGATTTTACCCCTGCTGCTACTGAGATGTGTCTGATTATCAATGTCATTTCCTACTACATCCCATAAGTGTGAAATATGATCCCTCAATACCCACTGAATACATTCTTTTGCAATTTTCAGTGAAGAGGAATTTTAAAATATGGGAGGAGATTTTCAGCTGGAATAAATCAGCTGAGCTGCAGTGAAATCAATGAAGCTGCCCCAATGTATGTGAGCTGATGAACTGGATCATTAAGTCTTTGATTGTTCTGCAGTAGTTTGTGGCTAATGGAAACAACTACAAAAACAAAAACACTGTTCTCTTTCTGGTAAAAATTTACCTTTAATAGGAAAGATACTGAATGAGAGAATGAAAATATTGACTGCTTAAAAGCAAAATGCTCCTCAATCTTATTTCTTCATTCATTAATCCAGTCAGTGGGAATTCTGGCTGCTTAAGAATTTCAGTATTGAAATCTTAGGGTCTCATTTATTATACCACACTCCGAGTTTTCCCTTTTAAACACTCTAGACCGGTGGTGGACAACCTGCGGGAAGTGGCGCAGGCCACAGGGACATGCAGGCTGCCACTTCCCACAGCTCCCATTGGCCAGGAACAGCAAACCATGGCCACGGGGAGCTGCGGGCAGCTGTGCAAATGTAAACAATCCGCCAATGGATTATCCTGACGAGCCGCATGCATCCCGCTGGCTGCAGGCAGCCCACCGCTGCTCTAGACCCTAATGGAGATCCAGTAAAAAATCTGGTACACAGTTGTACAGCCCATCTGAAGAACACCGCTTCTTTAATGGAAGTTTATGTAAAACAAATTTAGGGAAAAAAAGAGAAAATTGCAATCACTGACAAAACAGGAATCTTCTTTTTTGAACACAGTTTAAAACTGAGCTCTGTGAAACATTGTAATGGGCCCTGGTAATAACTCTGCACTGAGATCAGTTTGGTGGCAGTCTCACTCAAAAATGTATTTTGACAAACCAATCCAAAATCAGTGGAAGTCACTAGGGGAAATCCCAGTAGACATTAATGGAGATAAATCCTTCAGCACATATAATAACCAGTTTTATTCTAGCAATGTTAAAAACAAAACGCCCCCCTCCCATTCCCATGTTTAGAAATATCAAGACACTGGGTGAAAGCCGCACTGCGCATACTTGGGGTGAAAGGAGGCCAGAGGTAGTTTTACACCACCTTTCCACCACTACTCATAGTACTAGGGATTGCTGTGAAGGAAATATTCCAAGGCTCAAGTTAGAGCTACTTCAGGGATTCTCTAATAGGCATTGGTGGGTAACAGCTTCCAAAAAGAGACTGCCATGCAGGATCTTTGGAGCATATCACACTCCACTCCACCTCAACAGGGAGCTAGGATTGGCTAGAGGATGCCAGGGGAATTCCTGGTGCTGCCTTTAAGAAAGCTTTAAACTGCATTTACATAAAAGTGCAAAGAAAGCTTGGGAGGTACTGAGGACCTGGACATTTGTTATTACTTACTTACTTATTTCCTTTAAAGAATCAGGCCTTCTTTACCAAAAGACTAAAATACCTGGGGAAACGTGTGTGGATTATATTCTACTAGGTTTTCCTCATGTATCTCCATTGGTGCAACAATTATTAAAATGGAATTTTAGTGTAATACATTAACAATAAAGCCACTGAGGACTGAATCCACTTCTTTTACACTAGTCATCTACTTGAGAGTCTGTTTGATTTTATTTTGATGAATTAAGGTTGTTTCATAATAGAAAATATGGCAATGACATGTTGTAACCTAATGTTCCATTAGAATGAGGGAAAAGAACACTGAATAAAATGTCTATGTTGAAGTAATCTTCACTATTTTACTGCAAGTAAATTATCAGCTTGATGCTTGTTAGTTGCTGACAATTGAAAATCAAAGGACTGGCTTGTTAACTGTTTCCTGTTTTCCCTCCATGACTAACCAGATGTATCCTAGGAGTGACTGAGGTGTGATTATACAATGTTACACTGTAGCAGTGCTATATGGCATGGATGGAGGCATTCTGATGGCATTGAATACATAAATAGGGCTTCTGATCGTCAGTTTTAAGCCATAAACACCAATAAAACACCCCCCATAAAAATAAATAAACTGGTGTTTATTCAGAAAACACTGGAAAAACATCTTCTATCTAAGGGCTTGTCTACATGGAGGACTACGTGTGTGTGTGTGCGGGGGGTATGATTTCTAATGTGAACTAAAGTGTTGCACGTTCACTGGTCCATGTAGACCCTGCTGATGTACACTAAAGGTTCCCTAGTGTGCTTTAACACAGTGATGTTTGAAGCAGTACTATGTTAAGTGCACTAGTGATCATTACAAAGAGATTACAGGATTCTCTGCGACTTGAAGTCTTTAAATCACGATCTGGGGACTTCAACAGCTGAGTTAGGGGAAAGTGGGTGGGTCAGCTTTTGTGGCCTGCATCATGCGGGAGGTCAGACTAGATGATCATAATGGTCCCTTCTGACCTTAAAGTCTATGAGTCTATGAGTCTATATTGTAATGAGTAATCTACTATATATATTGAGTAATGTTTAAAATATATACAGAGAATGCCCCCAAAACACCAATTCTTGGACATCTATATAAAACTCTACTTGCTAAAAATAAACCCTGAAAAATCAAATTAATACTCCCTCATACACGTAGACGCCATATATATAGATAAACAGTAAATGGTTTCAGGATGAAAGGTATATCCTACTTTCCAACCAGTTATGAAAGATTTTCAGAAGAACTAAATATTAGCCTAGCTCTGCTCCCACTGATGTCAATGGGAATAGCATTAGACCAACCCTGAGTGCTTTTGAAAATTTTCCCTGGGGGGGCTCCAAAAGTGTGTTAGTTCTTTGCTGGATGAGAAATAAGTAAGCAGAGACTCAGGATCTTTTTTCCTAGTCTGATTTTTGTTTTACAGTATACACATAGCTCATATTGTTTTGAACCTGGATGGATAAAATAATAATAAAATAAAAACTAGAAACAAAACTTTGACAGATGCAGTAATGTTTCAGAATTCCAGCAAGATAGATCCAAGTTCCATTGTTCAGATTCCTATCCAGATGGAAAATTTTCTGTGTCTGTGAACTCCTCTACAAATATATTAATGTATCACAGGGCCGGCGCTTCCACTAGGCGACCCTAGGCAGTTGCCTAGGGTGGCAGGATTTGGGGGGGCAGCATTTTGCCATCCTCGGCAGCAATTCGGCAGCGGGGGTCCTTCCGCTCTGCGTCTTCGGGGCAATTCGGTGGCAGGTCCTTCACTCGCTCCGAGAGCAGCGCTGCTGAGGAGCAGCGCTGCTGCCTAGGGCAATAAAAACCCTGGCACCGCTCCTGATGTAACACCATGTGTTTTCATTATTAGTCAAAATCACTATTACTTTTTCCTGGTGGTATATGCCTGTGAATTTCACTGTGTCTAGGCCAATGAGCCAAAGTCATTGTTGGTGTAGTGAGGCTGAACTTCATTGGAATGAGTGGAGTTGGACTTACTTATGTCAGGAGTGAGCTGATTCAAATATGTTTGCAGGTATTGGGAATTAAGTTTTCCCCCTATATCTAACTACTCCACAGTGCAAAACAAAGCTATTAGAATTAGTCACTCTCCCTCTTAAATTCAAGGGCTCAGTGTGGTGCTTACTTATCAGCAGTTGTCATGTATTGTTCGCAATTATGTAGATTGATGAAAGTAAGTTGTCAGGGAAAAAGGTGCATCTGTGGTGGCTGTTAATCCTTTCTTCAGGTTCCCATATCAGATATTAATTTCCATAATATTAATGAGTTTATAATTTAGGCCTTCTGCTACTGGTTTTACAGTAAATGTGAAATGCATTATTGCTGAGGCAAATCCTGATATCACAATGACTTCAATGGGAGTTTTGCCTGAATAAAGACTTTACTATTTATTTTTATTTATTCATTGTTTGAACAAAACATTTTTTTCTTTTCCATTGGCTATAGTCTATGTTTATCTGGTTGGCTAGTGCTCGTTCAAATTCTAAAGGCCAGCTGGTGAGTGGTTCACATTTGTCCCTCCCAGAGTTTACACATGCAGAGTAGACATTGTAAGAATAGTATTTTACAGTAGAATCAGTTTGTTTCTGTTGCTAGTGATAGACTATTTACGAGTATTTACAGCAAGATGGTATTCCTGTTTCACTGCAGCTAAGCAACTGGCAGGCAGTTGGCTGTTGTCCATTCAGTACTGAAAGACCAACTGCCATTCTTTCTGTTTTATCTCTTCTTGGTTTAAGGTTTGCTAGCTGCATGATATGGGTTTTTCTTTTTTTCTTTCTTTGTTTTGCTTTAGCTTATTTATGTTAGTGAATTTAGTAACAGCCAAGTAGCTCAGTATTGGCTCCTGGAATGCCCATCAGCCAAACAATCTGTACAATGTTGTTAGAAAATTAGTTTATTTGTAGAAGAGGCTAGGGATAGCAGGAGATAGATGTTAGGGAAAATAAATGAGTGTGGAGAAAATAAGCACCTTCCCTCCTGAGCCTTCTCCCATTTCTAGATTTAAAAATAACCAAACTTTCCTGAAATGCTTGGATAAATATTTTGTCCCTGCTGATTTTTTCCAATCACAACCAGAAACGATGATTAAATACACAAAAATACTGTTTTTGTGTACTTCTGCCTAGATCAAAAGACAAATTGTATTCATGTACAGAGCTACAATGGTGCAGCTGCACTGCTGTAGCACTTTAGTGAAGATGCTACTACGCCAATGGGAGAGCTTCTCCTGTTGGCATAGTTATCGACCTCTGTGAGAGGTGGTAGCTATATCAACAGGAGAAACTCTCCCATTGATACAGCACTGCCTACACGGGGGATTAAGTCGGTACAACTACGTCGCTCAGGGGTGTAGATTTTTCACACCCCTTTGTGATGTAGATATACTCATAAAGGACTGTAGTGTAAACCTGGCCAAAGTGCTGGAAACCTTGGGTGAAAACTGGTTCACATGAGATTTCCATCTCGGTTTTGCAGAATCAATATTTTGATAATTCAGATACACATCAAGATGCAGATCCTCAGCTGGTGTAAATTGCCATAGATGGAGCTATGACAATTTACAGGTGCTGAAGATATGCCCTCTGAACTTTTGGATGATTATCCAAACAACTCTTGATCTCAAAATCTTTTTTTGGTTGTCCACCACTGGCTATGTCTAGGACCAGCTCTGATAGTGTGAGTTACTGTCGAGGAACAGGGCCACCTAGAGGATTCATGAGGCCTGGGGTAAAGCAATTTCGGGGGCCCCTTCCATAAAAAAAAGTTGCAATACTATAGAATACTATATTCTCATGGGGGCCCCTGCAGGGCCTGGGGCAAATTGCCCCACTTGTCCCCCCCCTCTGGGCGGCCCTGTCTAGGAAGAATTATTTTGATTCTAATTTGATAGCTGTCTGGCTTTCAGGCAGACATGGCTACCAGTGGCAGGGCCTGTGGTGAACTCACTCACCTTTGGCAAGCTCCAGCTTTTTAATGTTGCAAAATTCTTTAGTTTTGTTATTTGAAATGAAGAGAGAGGACTGTGATCAATAAATGAGACTTTTATCTTAATCAGAGATTCCGTATTAATAAATATGCAAATGTTCTGCCTCCTAGTAATACTGCTTATGATTTTGATATCTGCCCAAAATAACGAAGTTCTGTCACCAGATCATAAAACACCATAAAACTAGACATGGGTTGTGTTAATATCGCACAAGGGTGTGTTATTTCTTGTACATCCTTCATTGTGGATTTTCTACATTGGCCATGTGTGGGAGGAGGTCATTTTCTTAATATTGATGTTTGCCACTAACCCTCCCACATCAATCCATGAATGAATGTGTAGCAGTGCAGTATGCCATTCCCATGAGCCTACATATCATTCTTAGGAGGCAGCACATATAATTGAAATTGATGCAAGTCTTGTAACCACCTACTCATATAGCATGTATATGGAAATTTACTTGACTAAAATCTGTTAAATGAACTGATTACCTTAAATGAGTCTCAGATGGTAGCATCACACCCACTTTAACTGATTCCTGGGAAAAAATATTATAATTTGAGTAAATTGTTACCTCCAATACTCAGGTAAAGGCACCTGAACAGCTGAAATTCAATAAAAATGATTAATGACATTTTGATAACCTGTGGTGGAGAGGTTAAATTTGGGATATTTCTGTATTTAAAGGCCAACAATGAATGATTGAACCATATTTCAAGAATGTAGCTTAACAGAACCATGGGACTTGATTATATGAGTGACTCAGCATGTGACTTAACATCTGCATTATATGCAATACATACATGGTAAAAAGCTTACTTGAACATGAAGAAGAAATATAGCAACTTTTCAATTTTAACTAAGGGGAATTAAATTATGTCTCAGGTTGGGTAGCAATTCAACTAGGACACAAAGGGATGTTATGAGATGAAAGACAAAAAAAGAGATGTTGCTCACAGCCACAGCAGGGGTATGATGACTATTGTGTAGGAAGTTGCCAGATGACATCTAAGTGCTGTATAGCTCTGTATTCATCCCAAACCCTTTTGATATGAGCAAATAAACTTTGATCTCACAGGGAAGGAGCTACCTTTAGTTTGAGTGTCAGATAGTTATTAAAAATGTGAGCCATCTAAGAGAATAAGGCTGTTTGGCTAGAAAGCTGACATTGTTTCTAAGTGTTAGTGAGGAGGCTTGATACCTGACCTTCAAGACTATTCAAAACAAACAAGAGGACGCAAGCCAAATTAGAGGGGTGAACAAGAGAAGAGAGATGATGTGTGACACTATATAAGATTGGCTACAGAAGCTGGCCAGCTGGCTCCTAGAGGAAGAGCTACTGTATGTGGACCTGGTAGAGAAGTACGATTATTTTTAAGGCCAGATTCTGGTCCCCACTTTGGCTTTTATATGCTGACATAAAAGGTGGCTCTGGGGTAAATTCTCCCTGCACAGAAGCATCACAGGATGGGAGAATGAAGCACTACACTGTACCCCCAGTTGCCTCAAGCATAAGGGCATGCAAAGGGCAGGGCTGGGGGCAAGAGGATACATGCCAGGGGTGAGAGGGACAGTGTCAATAGAGCCTTACACTACAGCTATGCAGTTCTGTGGAAAAGGCCATAGAACAGGCAGAATCCAGGAGATGTAAAGCCACTTTACATGGCTAACACGCATTGTGCAGAGGCGGTCAAAAAAGCAAACAGGATGTTAGGAATCATTAAAAAGGGGGTAGAGAATAAGAAGGAGAATATATATTATTGCCCTTATATAAATCGATGGTATGCCCACATCTTGAATACTACGTACAGATGTGGTCTCCTCATCTCAAAAAAGATATACTGGCATTAGAAAAGGTTCAGAGAAGGGCAACTAAAATGATTAGGAGTTTGGAACGGTTCCCATATGAGGAGAGATTAAAGAGGCTAGGACTTTTCAGCTTGGAAAAGAGGAGACGAAGGGGGGGATATGATAGAGATATATAAAATCATGAGTGATGTGGAGAAAGTAGATAAGGAAAAGTTATTTACATATTCCCATAATACAAGAACTAGGAGTCACCAAATGAAATTAATAGGCAGCAAGTTTAAAACAAATAAAAGGAAGTTCTTCTGCACACAGCGCACAGTCAACTTGTGGAAGTCCTTACCTGAGGAGGTTGTGAAGGCTAGGACTATAACAGCGTTTAAAAGAGAACTGGATAAATTCATGGAGGTTAAGTCCATTAATGGCTATTAGCCAGGATGGGTAAGGAATGGTGTCTCTAGACTTTGTTTGTCATAGGGTAGAGATGGATGGCAGGAGAGAGATGACTTGATCGTTACCTGTTAGGTTCACTCCCTCTGGGGCACCTGGCATTGGCCACTGTCGGTAGACAGGATACTGGGCTAGATGGACCTTTGTTCTGACCCAGTATGGCCATTCTTATGTTCACTTTTGCTACCTCCTGAGAGGAACCAGCTCAGAATGTAGACCTACAACTAGAAGACTTATTCTACCTAGTGAGGCTTTGTCTAGACTTGGACTAGGTATGCTGTATTGTACTTAGCATTTATGTTCTTTAACTCTCTCTCTAGGGAAGAAGTGATACATGCCATTCCCAAGAGAAATAAACCAAAGCTAATTTGCCCCACATATCCTTGTCATGTTCAAAGTGTGCCACTCCTTGCTGCACAACCTTTCCAACATATGACTTTTTTTTTCTGTCAAGACAAGAAATCTCCCTTCCAGGCCAACATCATCTCTCATCTCAATTCCTATAACCTCCTCAATTCCCTGAAATGTACACATCCCACTCTAATTCATTCAAAATACACCTGGTGAGGCCATCTTCTGAGCCCATCAATATGATCATATCTCCCATTCTTCAGATTTCTCCATTGGCTTCTCATTCTTCATTGCATCATATTTAAGCTTCTTGTCCTCACCTACAAAACCCACATAACTATGCTCCTCCTAGTTTAGCTGACTCAAATGCAGTCTGTTATCATGTCACCCCCCCAAAATCCTCAATTTCTCCAGTGACACCAACCTTGAAGCCTGTTCTTTGACCATTTCTCCTACAAATGGCTCCATGCTTTCTCCCATGCAGCACAGGGCTTTGGGAAGGAACAGTCCCTAATAGATTGGGCCAACCCTTTCCCGTAGCCTCTCCTACACCATCAAATTTCTAATTTCAGTTTCTATGATCACAGAGTGGGCTCTGTTCCCTTCTGCTAGATTTGTTTGTTTCTTTGTTTCCAGTAGCATGGTGTGTCTATCACAGTAATTTTTTGAAAACGTCATGGATGAAAATGATGTCCAAAAATTGATAAAATCCTTGATATTGCAATGTGTGATTCATGCAAGTTTTTTAACCAAATGTAATGCCTTTTACATGATGTAACCTTATTTTCTCTCCATTCCCCGCTCCAATGCACATAGACACCAAACTTCTCCCCATTTGGCCATATCTAATAAAGTGTCCTCCTATTACTACCTAATGAGCTGTGCACTTCACCTGTGGTGTTTTAAAAATAAATTCTCATATTAGCACTGCGTGGACTGGGGAGTGTTGGAGAAACACGCTGTAGGAGTAAGATGGAATGGCCTGTGACTTTCATCAGGTCTTTAATGTATTTTAACAATTTACATAAAAGTATTATTACAATGCGGCATATGACATAAAAAGAAAAATATGAGTTCCCAGAGGGATAAAATAAGTATAACAAAGAATTTTAGATTGCGCCACCAAATTTGACAAAGTTGTCAAATGTACCATTCCTCTTTGAAGTCAATGGAATAATCCAAATATGGAATTTAAGGGCTAAGCCATTTTTAAGGTGTGAATTTCCAAAACATGTTAGAGCTGTTTGAACAGTGAATAACAAACAAGCAAAACTCTCAAACAAACAAACAAAAACCCTAACCAAACCCAAACAAAAACTCCCGATTGATTAAAAGTTGTGATACTGTATTTCAAACTTGTTTCCATTTTACAGGGTTTTAAATGGACCCATTTTTTAATTTAATAAGTCTTTTGGTTGATTTTTTTAATCAAAACTTTTATTTAAAATGTTATCAAAATCAGTATTTACATTTTTCCTTTACTGAAAACTGGGTTTCAAAATCCATTTTTAATCAACAATTTTCCATGACAAAATGTTTGTTTTTGAGTAAAGGCTATGTTTTTTTCAATAAATATTTTCGCTCGAAAAATGAATATCAGGTCTGATATCACTGGTCTACAATTTTTGAGAAGTCGTCTGCTTCAGAGATAAAATGTGCTATTTATTATATATTTTGATGTGCTGAATTCAAATATGACAATTAAAACAACTGATTGGCTACTGTTTCTAAGATATTTAAGTTTTTACATTTTATGTCTTTGTATATTGTGTAGATAGTAGAGTTTTAAGCATAAATTGTAAACCTAGGTCTTTTCATGTGTTTATGGTTGCTTTACATGATAAAGCAACCTGTGCTGTTTATGTAACACTTTAAAAATCAGCAAAAGGGTTATATAAATAAAATGTATTATGAAACAAAAGGCAAAAAAGTATTATGTACATAGTTTAGTCCTATTCAGTGTCTACTCAGCGCTTCTTGGCTTGTCTCTTGTATTCATTAAATGGAGCATTTCTTGTCACTGTCCAGCAATAGTCTGCAAGCATTGATGGGCTCCATTTGCCCTGATAGCGTTTCTCCGTTGTTGCAATGTCCTGGTGAAATCGCTCACCATGCTCGTCGCTCACTGCTCCGCAGTTCGGTGAAAAAAAATCTAGATGAAAGTGCAAAAAATGTATCTTTAGTGACATGTTTATGTTGCAACCAAGGCTTTCGTATGCCTTGAGGAGGTTTTCCACCAACAACCTGTAGTTGTCTGCCTTGTTGTTTCCGAGAAAATTTATTGCCACTAACTGGAAGGCTTTCCATACCGTCTTTTCCTTGCCACGCAGTGCATGGTCAAAGGCATCATCTCGAAGAAGTTCATGAATCTGAGGACCAATGAAGACACCTTCCT
>NC_048302.1:41163494-41190576 GCF_013100865.1 Trachemys scripta elegans | reverse complement strand
CAGCATCAGGATAGTTATTACTAGTACAATGGCAATTGGAAAAAGGCCAGATATGTTAAGGGCAGCAGAAATACTGCACAAAAGAGTCTGATTGTGAAGGGGAACTTGGAGAGTAATGCCCATGGTTCCTCATTGCCTTCATGCCATGCCTCAGTCAATATGCATGAATAATATGCAGCAATTGTTAAGAAGCCACACAAGACAGAGACCATGACTTAGAAAACAGCAGGAATATTTCAGATATTGTGATGTGGGTAACCATTCGTACACTTTAACTTTAGAATGAAGATTACTGTTCTTATGTATTGCACACCTGTGTCTTAAAACCAAAATTTTCTAATCCTTAGAATCTCTTGCTCATTTCCACTCTCCATACAGCCATAAAGAGAGAGGGGGAGTCATCCCACCATCATCTTGTTAAAGCACAGAGTTTCTTCTACATGTTTATAGAAAGAGGGTGTCATTCAGAAAACATCTGGGTAAGAGTTATCCTAGGAAACACTGTTCAATACCCTATAGCTATTTTGGCCAACAACAGTCTGAGAGGAAACTTCCACTGCCAGCAATAATTCAGCCACTCCAAAAAACAACAGATCAGGAAAAGCAAGTATCAGGACTCAGCCAGATACCACTTCTGCATTCCATTACATCCTGCAGAGCCTTTTAAATTCCCAAAGGCAGATGTAAACTGATCATTTTCTGAAAGGCTTCAGTGTGTCAGTGGCTTGACTTTGGGGAATTAATTGCACCAAATTGACATCTTAATATACTACCTGAGAACCAAAGCAACTGTCATCCTAAAGAGCCTCTGACTCAGCACCATCCCATCTTAAACTTAATACAGATAAGAACCGCAATGCTATCTGAGCCCAGACAATCTCTAATATGAATGATTTATTTACATTGTTTAATGATTTACTCTATTAAATACTGAAATCTTTGAAGTAGCAGGGGGTAGCCATGTTAGTCTGTATCTACCAAAACAACAAGGAGTCTGGTGGCACCTTAAAGACTAACAGATTTATTTGGGCATAAGCTTTCATGGGTAAAAACCTCACTTCTTCAGATGCATCCGAAGAAGTGAGGTTTTTACCCACGAAAGCTTATGCCCAAATAAATCTGTTAGTCTTTAAGGTGCCACCAGACTCCTTGTTGTTTTGGTAGATACAGACTAACATGGCTACCCCCTGCTACTTCAAAGATTTCAGTATTTAATAGAGTAAATCATTAAACAATGTAAATAAATCATTCATATTAGAGATTGTCTGGGCTCAGATAGCATTGCGGTTCTTATCTGTATTAAGTTTAAGATGGGATGGTGCTGAGTCAGAGGCTCTTTAGGATGACAGTTGCTTTGGTTCTCAGGTAGTATATTAAGATGTCAATTTGGTGCAATTAATTCCCCAAAGTCAAGCCACTGACACACTGAAGCCTTTCAGAAAATGATCAGTTTACATCTGCCTTTGGGAATTTAAAAGGCTCTGCAGGATGTAATGGAATGCAGAAGTGGTATCTGGCTGAGTCCTGATACTTGCTTTTCCTGATCTGTTGTTTTTTGGAGTGGCTGAATTATTGCTGGCAGTGGAAGTTTCCTCTCAGACTGTTGTTGGCCAAAATAGCTATAGGGTATTGAACAGTGTTTCCTAGGATAACTCTTACCCAGATGTTTTCTGAATGACACCCTCTTTCTATAAACATGTAGAAGAAACTCTGTGCTTTAACAAGATGATGGTGGGATGACTCCCCCTCTCTCTTTATGGCTGTATGGAGAGTGGAAATGAGCAAGAGATTCTAAGGATTAGAAAATTTTGGTTTTAAGACACAGGTGTGCAATACATAAGAACAGTAATCTTCATTCTAAAGTTAAAGTGTACGAATGGTTACCCACATCACAATATCTGAAATATTCCTGCTGTTTTCTAAGTCATGGTCTCTGTCTTGTGTGGCTTCTTAACAATTGCTGCATATTATTCATGCATATTGACTGAGGCATGGCATGAAGGCAATGAGGAACCATGGGCATTACTCTCCAAGTTCCCCTTCACAATCAGACTCTTTTGTGCAGTATTTCTGCTGCCCTTAACATATCTGGCCTTTTTCCAATTGCCATTGTACTAGTAATAACTATCCTGATGCTGTTTGGAGTTCCATGTTGATCATTTTTTGGTTTTTGCATGTAAACGCTGCCTTTCCACTTCATGGTCATGACTTGTGGTAGTTCTTACTTATCTGCCTTCACTGGGGATTCAAGGCAGCATGTGTCAGAATATGCCATTCTTCGATTTTGCTTGCAGACTGTTCAGTGGTCTAGCTGCTGCTGCAATACACCTTTTTATGTCTGATGATACTGTATTTAAGATAAAGTAGGAAAAAATATATACCTAAACGTGGGGTAGGGGAGAAGGTCATTAGTTTGTTTTGAAACATGGGAACTATTCACTATCACACATCTCTCCATACTCCACCTAGCCAAATCCAATATTAATTTTATTGGGGCTTCTCTTGTCCCATGATCCTTCCTGTTCACTTCTCCTGCAGTTCTCTTTGAAAGAAAAATATCTCTTTGAAAGAAAAACGTGTTTTTCTGATCCTCCCACATTTTAGTACACTTTATACCATATTTTTTCTCCTCAAAGCATGAGAATTTGACTTCATTTATCCAGGCACTGAATTTGACAGTGACTCCCATTTACAAAACCTTTTTTTTTTTTTAAGATCAAGGCTTCAGTTCACCTCTCTTCAGCTATAAAGTTTCTAAATGCTGCAGCTAAAATAGTTCTGAGTAATTATCTCTCAGTTTTAGGAAGTACATATTGTTCTATATTTCAACTTGTATTGATTCCAGATACTTAGTCTTTAGAGTTTGATCATTAGGGCTCTGACCTACCAGTCCCTTTCTACAGATAGCATTAACCACAGCCTTAAATATTTTGCTGAATTGAGGTCTAGCTGACTGCTTTGTGAAAATAAAACAAGGAACTCTCCCTGGTTTTCCAGCAGGTCACACTATTGTTAAAGAGACCAAAACAAACTTTTTGAAGAGCTAGTAAAACCTGATGTCGTAGTATTTCCTTCTCGGGAGAATTGAAAGGAAATTAGAAGAAGTGGGCAGATACTTCCTTTCCCCTTTCCTTCCTTTGCAAGACATGCTAGATGAAAAGGAAAGCCTACAGAACTGTGAAGTAGCTATTCCTAGATAGCCTGTTGTTCATAACTTATACACATTTAGCATCATGATTCTCACCCGGAACATTGCATTAACTAAAGATTTACCTCAAAGTAGAGTATCAGCATTAAAAATAACATACAGACAAGTTGCAATGGAAGAACTGTAAAATCTGAATGTGGTTTCATTTCCTATAATGGTTATTTGGCTTGTATTTATTGAAAATTCCAATGTTTTCCTCCTTCAACACAGTATTTTTCTGTTGCATTCTTTCTAAAGAATGTCTGAACACTGAGCACCATATATTTTGATTAATCTGATTGTTGGATGTTATAGGCCTTTGCAGGGTGTAAAGAAATATAGAGACTACCACACGAATTAAACCGTACTGCTAGAAAGTGAGAAAATATTAGTGTTACATAGCTCTCACTTTCAAACCATCAATCAGCCTGATGACTGGAAATCAAGAACTCTCCCTGAAATCAAGATCTAGCATTCCTGCCCCTCTTTTGAGGACAAATAAGTGTGTGGATTTCCAGAAAAGTTTATTTTGCATACTTGTCACACATGACTCTTTTGATTAATATAACTACAATAATTACTACTTTGAGATGTTTTTTCTTCTCTCTCCTTCATACTTTGCACTTTTGACTAGAGATGAATAAATTAGTTATGGCAAATCACTTATTTGGAAATATTTATTTTTTTCTGTTCACAATTTTCTTAAATGTATCCATTATTCAAAATTATTCACTGAATAATTCTTAGTCTATAGCTTGTTTGGAAGCAGAAATTTAATACAAAAGAAGTAGTCATTGAAGATCATTTTAATATTCATGAGGTGTTGGATGACTTGGAATCGATTCATAGGTTACATGATGGTATTCTGGTCCTTGATTGGATGAGCTGGCTCTCCGGTGCATAGTACAATGTGAATTTTGAATTAAAAAATGCCTTCTGTTGTTAATCTGTACTAGTCATACAATTTACTGTTTCTGCAAACCTTCCTCCTAATAAGTCATTTGGTATAATATTCATGTCAAGTAAATACAAATGACACAAACACCACTGAGGCAAACGTGCTTGAAAAAATTGTGTGTGTACTAAAGTTTTGATACATGTACAAATCAATAAAAACTCCCTATATAATTGAACTTAGCATTTTCAAAGAACTGTACAAACACTAGTTAGTTAATTCTTGCAAGATCCCTATCAGGTATGCATTAATATCCCCATTTCAGAAATGTGGAATCTCAGATTCAGAGAATTTAAAGAATATGCTGATAGTGTAAGTTTGGACTCAAAATATAGAGGCTGGCTCCTATACAGAAGCTGCCTGACAAGGAAAACAGGTATCTAGAGTTTGGACACATGTGCATCACCTAGTAAAAAAAGCATGGGAACAGTCTACATTTAACCAAGTGCTGTACTTGTTCTTTCTCTCCTAGATAATGGAAAGACAAGAGATAACAGATTCATAGTCTTCTTTAATGAAAATGTTGTCTCCAGCAAATTAGCTGGGTGTGCAATGAAAATTAAACCAATTTAATCAAGAACAGTGGATTTCATGGCCATGTCTAGCACTCTTCACTTTATAGTAATTCTTACAATAAAAAGAGCACAACAGTGTTTCTGAATCAGGAATACTTACTCAGTAGAAAAAAATGAACAATTTAATATGCAATTGCTACTTCACATTTAAGCAACAGTTAATTGTGCAACTGCACATGCCCCTTATAACTCAAGTGCTTACACTCAGGTTCAAGACACTGGAAATATAATTTAATGAACATTTTGTAATATCCTCTGGTGCCCTTTTGAGATCTGTGTCTTCCTTTTCCTCTCCTCTCCAACTTGGCTGTTTGCTTCATTTTTCTGTGGTCTTATGTCTGTAGGGCTATCCCTAGCAAGTCCTTCATGTGCTTGATATTCATATCTCTCTCATTTACTCTCTGGAATTATTCTCATCACAACAAGCACTCCAGGTGCTGACAGTTGCACTGCTTTTTTCTGCACTGTCAGGGGGCCAGAAATAGGTTTGTCATACTCCTAGACTTTAAGGTCAGACGGGGCCATCATAATCATCTAGTCTGACCTCCTGCACATTGCAGGCAGGGCAGCCCAGGGGGGAGGCAAGCGGGGCAATTTGCCCCAGGCCCTGCAGGGGCCCCACAAGCCCTGGCCGAGTATTCCTTCCCTGGCCACTCACCCGGCGGCGGTCCGGGTCTTCAGTGGCATTTCGGCCGCGGGTCCTTCAGTGCTGCCGAAGACATGGAGCGAGTGAAGGACGCACCGCCACCACAGACTCAGAGCGCCGCCCAGTGAGTACAAGCACCGCAGCGGGTGGCGCCTTTTTTTATGTCCGCTCCTCCGCTTTGCCCCAGGCCCCCTGAATCCTCTGGGCGGCCCTGATTGCAAGACACAGCATGTCACCCACCCACTCCTGAAATAGACTCCTAACCTCTGGCTGACTTTTTGAAGTCCTCATATCATGGTTTAAGGACATCAGGTTACAGAGAATTCATACAACTGCTAGTGTATTATCCTACATACTTAAATGTATATGTTGTGAGTTTCTGTGGGCCTTTCACCCTCAACAGAATGTCCTTCAGACTTTGCTGGTAGCCATTCTTTCCTTCAAGGTAAACCCTTTCCAGAACATAAATATTAGATGAGGTAGGCTACTAAGCAAATATTCCATTGAGCTACTCCAATGCTAGCTTTATGTATAGGTTCAGTATGCCGTCCACCAGGAGATCCTGTTTAGGAAGATGAGCAGAAATTTAAAAAAGTCTGGGATTAGACAGTCTGGAAAAGAGACAAATGGGAGGGGAGGGGAGTAATGATAGAGGTCTATAAAATCATGAATGGCGTGGAGAAAGTGAATACATGAAAGGGTAAATAACACTTAATGTCACTGAGTGACCCCTGGTTCTTGTGTTAATAGTCAGCAGGTTTAAAACAAACATAAGGAAGTACTTCTTCACACAATGCACAGTCAACCTGTGGAACTTGTTGCCAGGGGATGTTGTGAAGGCCAAAACTATAACTGGATTTTAAAAAAGAACTAGATCAATTCATGAAGGATAGGTCCATCAATGGTTATTGGCCGAGATGGCCAGGGATGGAATCCCATGCTCTGGGTGTCCCTAAGCCTTTGGCTGCCACCTGCTAGGACTGGATGATGGGCTGGATCACTTGATAATTGCCCTATTTTGTTCATTCCCTCTGAAGCATCTGGCACTGGCCACTGTCAGAAGACAGGATACTAGGCTAGATGGATCATTAATCTGACCCCATATGGCCATTCTTATTGTCCTAAGTCCAGATGGTGCTGCTGTTTCATCTCCACTAGCTGTATCCATGACATCACCTGATTCCGTATCACTGTCTTTTGAGTCTTCATATCAGAAAACAAGTCTTCCATAGCCCAATTACCTACAGCATTCTTTTCTACATTCCGTAAGTCCTCTTTGCTCATCTCAGGACTTGCTCTGTCCTGAGAAGGTGAACCATGAGGTTCATGTGAATGATCACCAGTCACATCAATTGCATCCTCCTGCCCTTCTTTTACCTACAGATGCCTCATGATATCAGACTGAAGGATCGAAGTTGTCCTGGGGTCAGGTATAACAGATCATATTGGACTGGAAACATTTGCCTGGCTATTGGTTGGCATGTTGCCTTCAGGGGGATATCTATCAACCCCCTCACCTTTGTAGTCTGAGAAAAAATAATAAAAAGGCACAACTAAAATAAATAAATAAATAACGCCAGGTCCAATTGCTTTCCTTGCACTCCTTGGAGCACAAAGACTGCTCCCTCTGGGTTCCCAGTGGGTCAGCAGACATTCAAGAGGAGGAGAAACCAGTGGCCTCAGGTCAGTGGAGGAGGATCGCTGTTAATGGGAGAGTGCTGCACCCTGAAGGACTGTCGCAGCTTGGATTTGCTTCTGGCATGACATGAAGCTCCAGGAAAAATTCTGCTTTCCTGAGATTTAATTCTTCCCAAGCTGCCTTAGAACAGAGCAGCTCCTCACCATCCCCAGTGCTGTGCTGTGCTGAAGTGACACAACTGAGCCTAGAAGGAGTTACTTAATCAGGAGTTTGGTTTCCTGAATTATATGTCTCAGGTCAATGTGTTTACTTCTAATGAGAATACCTTCCAGCATTTGCCAGAGAAGTAGTTGCAGAAGTGTTCAGACTATGACAATCCTGGGCTAACACTTTAAAACAGATTATGTAATGTCTGACTTGATTTTCCTTGTAGTGACTGACAGGATTGAGGAAGTTGGCAGTTCCTTTTGCACTGTAGACAAGTACAAAGCCCATTGAGTTCAGTGGGAGCCTTTCTACTTACTTCAATGGTTAATGGAACAGGTCTCCTATGACTATTGTGTTTTAGAATCTACAACAGGCCTACCCCAAGGAAACCATACTACATTGATCACTACTAACAAGTAAACAATAATCCTAGGTATAGCCTTCCTCAAATATACCACATGCTAACTCTGAAGTACACTGTAAAGGGATAGCTTTATTATTTAATAATGATCTTCACTCCATTTAAATCATTAGGAGTTTTGCTATTGATGTCAGTGTGAGCAGACCAAGCCTGAAGTTTCACACAGTAAACCTGACACATTTTGGGCTTTTTTCATGGCTTTTGAAATAAAGACACACACCCCAGAAGGGGGAGGGGACTCATGTTTTATTGTTTACATTTCAGATGATTTTGCTACAAGTAAAAGACAGTTTTGCTAAAGTTGCTTTGTTTTTTCCAACTTGCAATTTCCACACCTTTTGGCAAAATGGATGGTGACACAAGCTGAAATGATGTCAAATTTTTGACATTTGAGGAAACATGGAAACATTTCTCCCTGCAAATCCTTTGCAAAATGTTCCTGGCAAAACTGCACAATATCAAAGAGCAGACGTTTTTCACACCTTTACACTCACGATGGAATTACTTACAAGCATCAGTGCTCTAGCATGGTCTCCTGACATTAAGCTGGGACATTCGAAAGAGTGTAGGATGGGGTGGGCAAACTTTTTGGCCTGAGGGCCATGTCGGGGTTGCAAAACAGTATGGAGGGCCGGGTAGGGAAGGCTGTGCCTCCCCAAACAGCCTGGCTCCTGCCCCCTATCTGCCCACTTCCCGGCCCCTGACTGCCCCCCTTAGAGCCACCAACCTATCCAACCCCCCCGCTCCTTGTCCCCTGACCGCCCCCTTCTGGGACCACCCCCATCAAACCCCTCCCCCCTGCTCCCTGTCCCCTGACTGTCCCGCCCCCTATCCATACCCTGCCCCCTGACAGCCTCCCGGGACTCCCATGCCTATCCAACCCCCCTGTTCCTTGTCCCCTGACCACCACCCCCCCAGAACCTCCACCCCATCCAACCACCCCCTGCTCCCTGTCCCCTGACTGCCCCCCAGGACTCCAACCCCTTATCCAACCCCACTGCTCCCCGGCCCTTACCATGCCGCTCAGAGTGGCAGGACTGACTTATTGGAAAGCCTGGGAGGTGGGCGGGCACAAGCCACGCAGCCTGGCAGGAGCGGTGGGCCAGAGTGCCCTTTCGTGGCAGCGTGGCTGCGGGGGAGTGGACAGCAGGGGAGGGGCTGGGGGCTAGCCTCCCCAGGCGGGAGCTCAGGGGCCGTGCAGGAAGGTCCCACGGGCCGGATGTGGCGAGCGGGCCATAGTTTGCCCACCTCTGGTCTAGGAACTTAAATGCCAATTTCCCATTGAAAAGCTTAACCTTGAAGCATACCTTTTTAAGAACAATCATTGTTTTCTAATAATTACAATATGCTCGTTTTTATAGTAATTCTACAAAACTTCTTTGTTTCTCTAGGTTTTTTTGTCCACACAAATTAGGTTTCTTTCTTTTGTTCTCCTCCCTTCCCTGCCCCCACCTTTCAAACTAACACACCTCTGTTTAAAAAAATGAAAATAGATAAGAGGACACTGAGTGTGCATTGTGTGATGGCTTTAGGTCAGCTGGATTGTGCTACATTGGTCATGGCTTTTTTGTACTGCCATGTACAGTATCTTTCTAATTTTAACTGCTAAGACACTTTGCTCCTCTATACCAGGCCTAAAAGGGAGTGTGAAGCAAAACTAAGATTTCCTTCAGTTCACATTTGCTTTGCTCCTATTTGCTTTCTTTAATGTATCTCTTCACTGACCTTTCTCCTCTGTTTGCCTGACTCTGCCATCATTAACCTTGTTCCCTGCTTTCCTCACCCAGCATGCATTAACCTGTCTCTCCTTGCCAGCTTTCACTAGTCTGGCTCATTTGCCATCTTTCACCCACACTTCACCAGTCTTCACCCCCTACCTATTTCATACATCCTTCACAAATTTATTTCCTCTGCACACCTCACCAACCCACTGCCTGTTCTTCTCACCTCTCCCCAACCACCACATCTTTTTAGCCTTCCCAAACCTTAAATCAAAAATATGTAAGTTTCAGTTTGTTTGCTTTGGGCCTTGAGAGGACACACGAAATCAGAGCTTTACCTTTCTGCGGCCAAACTGTCCTCTTTATACCATTCCTTGCTATACAGCTATTTGATGTATGCAATTTACAAGTAGGCTATCAGCTAGCTGTGCATTCATGTACAGTGTATGTATGTTTAAAGACTTTTTTCTACATACACCAATTATACGATTTTCAAAAGGTCATAGGTCTTTGTAAAAATATTTTTTTGATCCAACAAAGGCACTAGAACTGAATGAGCACTCCAAGCCAATTTTCAAACTTAATTATTTTTTGGTGTGGCCCGGTCTAAAAAAGAATATAATTTGAATATTATAATGGGAAATGTGATTTCTTTTTAACTTGCCAAACTCAAATAGCTGAACTGGTTTTGCTTTAAAGTTCCAAAAATTTAATCTCAAGGCATAGATCAACCATACACATTTTCAGTTCAAAGGGTGAAGGTTTCAAAAAATTATGATCATTTAAAAAAATTATAACTGAATCTGTTTAGCAACCTTAATTCTTAAAAGCACCATGCTCTAATGACTCCAAATTTGCTCTTACACGAGTAACAAAAAGCTCTTCTAAGCAATTCATGAGCTACTAGCATTCCAAACACTTCTCTGAGGCTCTTATCTTTCTAACAGTGTAGAGTTTAGGGAATTTTGAGTGTCTAGATGAGGAGATTAGCTTTTCTTTTGGTAGTATATATCCAAAGTTTTCAAGGTTCAGTGTCTGTCTTAATTTAGAGTGGTAGCCCTGTTAATCTGTATCAGCAAAAACAACGAGGCATCCTTGTGGCACCTTAGAGACTAACAAATTTATTTGGGCATAAGCTTGGGTTTTAGCTCAGGAAAGCTTATGCCCAAATAAATTTGTTAGCCTCTAAGGTGCCAGAAGGACTCCTCATTGTTTTTGTCTTCATTTAGGTACCTAAATGAAGGTGACCTGTTTTTTGTTTGGTTGGTTTGTTGGTTGGTTTTTTATGGGAACATTAGGTTTTCAGGAATGTTAACATTCAGACCACTTTCATTTAGGTGTCTAAGGCCATGAACTAGGGATGTGACTTCCTCTGATTAGGTAACATACTCCATGCTATCACCAGTATATATAGTAGTTTAGCTGCCATAATATAGGTAGTGGTGGCAGAAGCACAGGCCAGTTTAGCTGTGCTGAGTACAAACCTGCTTGAACCCCATGGGTACATATCTGGTATGGCTAAGCCATGCTGCCACTGCTGCTAGCCATGCTATTGCAGCTACACTGCTATTTATGGTCATGCTAGTTCAATGAGAATTGGCATGAGCATGCGTATGCGAGGAGGGGAATCACACTCTTATAATTCTACTCTATATAGATTCTTATACCATACTCATCACTATAGTATCCGAGGGATGGTAGTGGGTGCTACAAAAAAACCTTAGATGAACAAGCTCCCACATTTGAACATTTTGGCCATAATACATAAGTAGCTTTGTAATACACAAATACCACAAAAAAACAGGTACGTACAGCTCCAGTTTCAGGTTTTTATCACTGCATTTCTTACATATATAGGGTCAGATTGTGAACCCTTTCTTTATACTGGGAAGCAGTCACTCAAACAAGCAACCCTGTTGATTTCCAAGGGACTACTTAAGGTACTACTCAATGTGAGTAATGGTGGCAGACTCTGGCTCTTGATGGAGATTTTCCTTTTTACAATGGAGATGGTCAGCATAACCACACTTAATTATTTTTTTAAATAAAATATAAGAAAAGAATGAAGTTTCCAAGCACAAAATTGTTGTTTTCTGAAAAGGGAATTGCCTAGTGGTACTGCTCAGCCTTGTAACAATGAATACACCATGAAAAGGCAACCTGTTGTCACTCTACTGTGAGAATGTATATGTAGCAGAGAATAGTAACTCCGGTTTCACTTTTATTACCATTCCCTTGTTATCTGGCACTCCTGAGGCGGAACTGGCAATGGACCCCGAAAGCAGATTGCATTTCTGGCTGCCTGAAAGTCATTACAATTAATTTTGCATAAGGAGCAATGAAGAGGGCTGAGACCTTTCTGCTCTTATCTGGAATTCACCAACTGCAGTTATTCCTTTGACCTAATTCTTGTCCAGCTAGTCATTGGGGTGCTAGCTTCGCTGATGGCTATTAGCAGCACAGTAGAATCCTGGGTAACTTTTACAACTAATCCTAACAGGTTCAATATTAGGTCCTAAATTTTTAAAAAAATATTAAATATTATCCCAAAATGTATTTGTTGATGAAATGTTATGCCCCAAAATATGCATTGCCAAAAATCAACTATAGGTGCCTGACTCCCATTTGAAATTCAGTGGGACTTAGGCACGTTAATTCTTTGAAAATCCCAACCTATGTGATTCTAAATACCTAACTTGTGCTGGCAGTTAGGTAGTTGGAGGTGCCCTGATTTGTACCTGCAGTTGATGTTTGCAGATGCCTATTTTGGGAGCAAAAATTACATCAACAAATAGGAAATCTGTATGTTTTGATAATATTGTCCTGTCTGTAGCATCTTACCCACATGCTCTTATTTGCACCTGCAATTCATGCTTGCTGATGCAAAAATACTGGTGCAAACTCTGCCCATATACTGGGAGAAAGTTTTCGCCCTTTGAAAATGAAGCCATTAAGTGACTGTGTAGTTCACACAGGCTGTTCCTGGAATGAAGGCAGCACGTGTCTAATTCAGCTTTTGAAATATCTGAATGTGAATACAACTATAACTGATTTGCTTGCACACATTAACTATTTGAATGCAAATGTACTTTGAAAATCTTGCCCAAGATCTCCTGACTCTTGACATGTGCTTATTTTAACCACAAGACTTTCCTTCCTGCCTGTGTATTAGACCATTCTGTATAAAATGGTTTTATGTTTTCCATCCATCTGTGTGTATTTAAATATAATGATGCCTGATGAATTATTTTATGAGAACAATTATAAGTGTCTGTTTGTGGGGGAGAGGCCTGAAATTCCACTCTCTTTAGTATTTATTTTTATTCTCTCAAGAGTCAGTCAGTCTCTCTCTCTCTCTCTCTTTCTCTCCCTCTTCCACCCACCAAAATGCACAAACCAGCTGTGACAGCACAATAATTTATTTAACCCCCACTGGTAAGAGTGAGACCTATAGCAAATGAATGACAACATGACAAGCATTCTGTGAAACACTTCAGGCATTTGATTTCAGGCAGCTGTTAGCCTGCAGCTTTTGTTGGGTTTTGATACCTGAATACCTTTTAAACCGCCGGGGAGATTTTTATATGCTTAGTATAGCAAGCAAATTCTCATTGCTTATTTCAGGATGCATGTGCCATTTTCAGGTGGGGCTGCTGGGCACATGGAAAGCATGTCTGTGCTGAAGTTTGGACACTCAAATTGGGTAGGTGTATACACAGTCATGGGTATACACACCCACAATGTATTTTGAGAATTACCTAAGCCAGCTAAGTGTGTGCAAACTAGTCATGAATCAAGTAAGGGTAGGCCAGGAGGTATAAGTGAAAGTGGTCTCGTGTCCGTTCTCTGTTGGCTGCAGGAATTCCACTATCACTGAAAGAAGCAGGAGATAGGGCAGGGAAGCCACACACATCTGAGGAAGAGACAAAGACAGAACTACACAGCATTAGGGATTTTTTCTAGTGCAGGGCATGGTAAAACATACAAGTTTTGGGAGGAGGAGAAAGGGTGAGGCAGGGTTTGGGTGAGTTGTGGTTCCAGAAAGAGGGAGAGACAAGGTGTTGAAGAAAGAAGTCAAGGGGAGGTGGTAACAGAGAGGAGTGGGAAGAGAGAGAGCCAAGTAAACAACAGTAAAGCGAGCATGTTCATTCAAAAGATAAAGAGAGAGGGGATAAGAAATGCAGATAACAAGATGTCCTTAACTCTGCAGCCTGCACAACAGCTGCAGAGATGCCAGAGTGCTCCAGAGATACAGGCTGACTATGGAAAGCAATCTAATAAATCTGTGATAAGATGAAAGAGGACCTAATGAGGATGACCCTGGAATTGTGGCCTGGCAGTGCCTGGAACAGTCACTGTGGCTTCTGCTCATCCCTTTCATGAGTAAGGTTATGTTTTAGTCACAGGTATTTTTAGTAAAAGTCATGGACAGGTCACGAGCAGTAAACAAAAATTCACAGCCCATAACCTGTCCATGACTTTTACTATATACCCCTAACTAAAACTTGGGTGGGGGGCTTGGGGAGCTCGGGGGGGGGGTATGGGCAGGGGGCACTGTGGGTGCTGGGTGAGGTGGCCCGGGACCCTGGTGGTGCTGGGGGAGGGGGTGCACTGCCCGGGACCCCACCTGGTGGTGGGGGAGGGTGCGGCGTGTGGCATGGGACACCTGCTGGTGCTGCGGGGGAGGGTTGGTGGAGCTGGCAGGGGCTTCCTACCTGGCTCCGCATGTCCCTGCAGATCTTGGCGGCGGAGGGGCCAGGGGGCTCCGCATGCTGCTCCCACCACAAGCACCGGCTGCACAGCTCCAATTGGCCGGGAATCCCAGCCAATGGGACCTGCGGGGGTGGGGCCTGCAGGTGCGGGCAGCACACGGAGCCCCCTGACCCTTCCTCCACCTAGGAGCTGCAGGGCCATGCCAGTGGGAGCTGGGGAGCCCCTCACCCTGAGGTAAGTGCCCCCCCCACAACCCTGAATCCCCTGCCCCTATCCTTGAGCCCTCTCCCATGCACCCAAACTACTGCTGCTGCTGCAGTAGTCACGGAGGTCACGGAAAGTCACGGAATCCATGACCTTCGTGATAGACTTGCAGCCTTATTCATGAGGTCATTCCAGAGCTCCACTGGAAATACAACAGTCATCAGCCAGTCCTCTGCAGCCAAGAGTATATTAATAAGGGGCTTCTCATACCACCCAGCAAGACCTGCAACTATATTCATTTCTGCATGGACAGAGAGGCACAGCAGCAACCTCTTCACGAGTTCTATATAATGGCACAGTTGCCATATGACCTAACATCGAGAGAGCATAAGAAACAGAAAATAAATGTACCCCATGAACTGTCCACTATTCCATAAAGATCTGCCCTGCTGTGGGGGGCCAATATGCATGAATCAGTTGTGATTCCTCCACTCAAAGGCACTCAGGAGTATTCAGAGCTAAATGCAGGCTGTCTGCCAGATGAGTACTGCTGCTAAAAGTACTTTACATGAAAACATACATTTAGTTGTATAATGACCTAAAGTATTTTTGGACTATTTTCCTAGATGCTTCCTTCTATGGGCCTAGCTCCATCCCCAGATCAAAGCTACAAGTGGGCCTTAAGAACTATTAAATTTTTTACTGATGGGAGACCCTTTGGTGCCCTCAAGATGTGGTTCAGGTGTCTTGATTAATTTGATGGGAAACTGTTACCAGTGCATAGCCTTGAAAAGGTCAATAAGATATTCCTGCCATGTTGTGTTTACTTCATTATTTCCATGGAATTTGAAGTACATTTGTCAGGCAGGCTTGATATGGATGAGTTTACCTCAGCCAACATACAGGAAGCAGAGTTGTGGGGCAGTCAAAGATTGCAGGCCACGGTGAGAAAGGGTTGGATCCTAGTATGGTCCGACAGAGGCTCAATGAAGACAACCTCTGAGGTAACTGTTTAAAGAAATAATGTTACTGCAATAAGCATCATAAAACTATTTCTGAAATAAAACAATGATTTAAACATAATAATAAAGAGGAATATGATTTGCTTCTGAAGAGGTATGTGCTAAATCAATACAAAGAAATTGTATTCAGAAGTTATGAAACAAATAATTAAATCATGCAATGGGGGAGATAGTTTTTTTTCTTGGGATGCTCTGAAGCCAGTAGAAAATATGTCCCCAGTTGGAGATTGCAACGGGAGTTAGTGTCATTTGGAGTCCCAGGGAGACTTCTGGCCATTTACATGACTGGTGATGGTGACTGTGCACTTAGCAAGGAGGAAGGGCCATTCCCACGAATCCATAAGGAGATTTCTCCCTTGGCAATATGGCATACATAAATATTTGTATTTATATCTAAAAAGGCCCTAATTTCTTGTGTAGGCAATGCTTTTAAAATCTATTAAAGAATGCCAACACAACCATTTGATCTTTAATTACCTATTTTAATAAGGTTTGTTAACCTTTATTATTTTTGACCTGTTCCACCTAATTTCATAGAAAAAAAATTGTTTGTTGTAAATTTAACCCTTTTCCCTACTAATAAATGGTCTGCACTAGACCATGATTCTTAAATGTGTTCACTATTTGAAATTGTCAAATGATATTTTGTGCAAACAAATATCTGTGTGTGGACTGATGGCAAATTTGTTGTGTGTATTCCTTTCAGTATTCAGTATTAACAGCTTAATATTTTGGGAGTGTGTTTGGTTTCTTCTCATGCTAGTGTTTGTTTCTGTTTCATGGTGGACATTTCAAGATGGTCAGGCAACGCTTCTGGCATAAATCTTCACCCAATTCAAAACCTTCCTAAGTATTAGATTTTTATTTGTCATGAATAGTCTTGCAAGTAAAAATTCACTCACATTAATAAACAAATCAGTACCACACATACCAATAAAACAAATTCAGATAGCTTTAACCAAAATATGTGACATTTTTTGCAGTATTTGTCCCTCTCTGTTAAATCAGATGCTGATTAGCATAATTCAATTAATATAAAATGTTCATACTTTAGCTACAGAGCTCCTGATCAGGCACTAACTGCACTTTTAAAAGGGTTGATGAAGAACTACTGGATTTAAATTTATGACTTGCAGAAGATTAATGATAACTGGTTACCACTTCATTTGTTTGTAACTGCAGCTTAAAAGGAGAACAGGTTTCATCAAAGGTATTGGCACCAGTTTATATACTATAGATAATCTCTACCAGCTGCAAATTCAGCTATCTGATATCTTGTATGTCAGTTACATGATTGTATCCATTTGTCTTCTCATTTTAGTGGTTTCCTTAGATAGTAATGTTTCGAGGCAATTTTTTGTAAAATGCATTTTTTTCCACTTCCTTGTGTGTATATCAGAGGTTGCTTATTTCTCTTTTAGCTGCTACATTCTGCTTTCTTTGTATAAGCCTCCCACTCATCCTCTACTGCAATTTGATAAGAGAATCATTTTCAGACTGCAGCTTTCCAAATGCTATACTTTCGTGGTTAGAAGTTAATCTCTGAGTTTGTTTTGCTGTTTAGCCCCTGAAGTGTGAAATATACCATCCTCCTTCTTTGCCTGTCAGTGTAGTCACCACTGGGGTTCATCAGGGTTTTAAATGGGGAGGTAAAATCTCTGTGTCTTGTACTGGTCTGAACCAATTTGTTTCCTTTGTTGAATTATGTATATAGGAGTTGAAAGGGGCAAGTGGGTTTCCTGCTAGCACGTTCTGCTGGCAGATCAAATACTGTCAGGCCCAACCCCTTGGTACCCTAAGTGTGAGTGGGGAGCCAACAAGGCTACAAATCCCATGTCCCACTCCAACCCTTTTTGTGGTGCAAGCTGGGTACTCCCAATGGGTAGCAAATAGGAGGAGGCTGCCTAGATTTGAGGTGGCTGTCTGTCTAGGTAGGTACTTAAGCCATGAAACAAGGAAGATGAATTGGCTCCGCATTTTGGCCCTACCCAACATTGGTGTTAGAAAAAGGAGATGATGACGATTGATGTAATTTAAATTTAAAATCAGTTCATAATATTTTGTCTTTCACATTGTCTCATTAGTGATGTTATTTGGTTTTCCTTTCCTCACAAACTGGCAGCTTTAGTTCCAAGAGTGATGCATCACAGACTTCGTTTCTGAAAATCTGAGTATTTAATAGTTGGATCTTACAGTAGCTAGGGATTTATTCCAAGGATACGCTCTTCTTTTAAAAGGTGGTATTGGAAAGCTGTAATTAGGAAAGGTCATTTGGAGCTCAGTGCATGGCTGTATTTAAAAAATAATACATGTAAGTGTATTTCTGTAAGGTTATTGTTACTCTAAAATAAGGTAATTGGAAAGCATAGTAGAGAGCGATGCCCATGGCTCATCACAGGAAGTGAGGGTGCTCACATGTTCCATGTATCCAAGCAAGCTGTGGAGTTATCCTCCCGTGTCACACAAAGTCTGGGTTTGCTTTGAAGGATGGACAAAGGTTCAGGCTGGTTCTCATTTTATTCAATCCATATCAGCCATCATCCCTGGGGATCAAGGAGATTTTAAATCCTCCTCTGAAACATCCATTATTGGCCGCTGTGGAAACAGGCTGCTAAGCCAGATGATCCAATGATTTGTTTTGGGATGGAATTCTTACATCTGTTACAAAAATCTAAATTTGTTACAATGTTTTTCACTGAATATTACTGTCTAGCTCATTAGCTGGATTGCAAGTAGCACAGTAACTTTCAAAATGCCTGACCAATGCCATCATGTCATCCCTAAATCGTAATTGCATTGTAATTTTACAGAATACTCTCTGTGTCCTTTTGATTCTCCTGGCCATAATCTATTTAGTACCAGGTTTTGAATTCTACAGTGGAGATATCCACTTGACTAATGCAGTGCTGAGAGACTCTGGACAATTTCAATTTAAAATTGCCTAGAAAGACATTTCCAGCATTGTAACAGATAGACAGCAGGTATCCAGATGCTCCAGATTATCAGATTATCCAAAAAGATGGAGAAAAGTTGTTCTCTTTTGCCACAGAGGGCAGGACAAGAGGCAATGGGTTCAAACTACAGCATCACAGATTTACAGTAAATCTCAGGAAAAAATTTCCTAACTGAAGAACAGTAGGACAATGGAACAGACTGCCTCAGGAGATTGTAGAAGCTTCTTCACTGGAGGTTTTCAAAGGAGGCTGGATAGCCATCTGTCTTGGCTGGTTGAGCCACAACAAATCTTGCATCTTGGCAGGGGGTTAGAATAGATGACCTTTGTGGTCCCTTCTAGCCCTATGATTCTATCAATATTTGATATTCAAGGTGCGTTGATTAGCAGTTGGTGATCAAACAATTCACAGGGTATTGTTTGACTAGTTGACCAAGAAAGAACTACTGGTGTGAATATTTGCATATGTAAATCTAAAGTATATCTAAAAGATACTTGCACATGCAATTTTGAAATTCATATTGAGACTGATCCAAAGCCCACTAATTCAGTGGCAGTTTTCCATTAGTTTCAGTGGGCTTTGGATCAGGCCTTTGCTGTAAATATTCATGCCAAAGAAACTCAATACAGCAAATGATCTCAAAAAGCAGACACAGACAGGGCATGAGCACAGCTAAAGGAAAATTCAGAAAAGATTCACCAACTTTTTTTTATGTATAATATTTGTGCACCTCTGTTCAAAGCTAGTGTCACACCTTTTTGGCCTGAGTTGTTAGCCAATATTTAGGGTTTTGCAGGTTGTTTCCATTAGGGGAAGATATTTATGAAGGAGTCAGTTGTTTGTATTTATAAAAATGTGGATAATGTCCTGTTTCTCAAACACGGTAGGAATCAAACAGTAGGAGAAAGTGTCTTTGCTCATAGCATCAAGCCTCTTTCCAGCCAGCTCAAATGCTTGCCGAAAACTCTGCTGAAAAGCTCTCCCTTAGCTTTTTTCTCATGGTCTCACTGGCTTTCTGGCGGGGCTTCTTTGCTGCCTTTTCTGTGGTGTTTCTACCCATACTTTTACACAGCTCCTTATACCCAGCCTTTGCATTAAGACCCCAGGAAAAACCCTTCAGACTGCATGGCTTAACACCTACTCCAGCCTTGCATGTGACCTGTGTTTTGGACAGTGGCTCGTATTGTTTAGCTATCGATTCCATAAGAGAGCTTACTTGCCTTTTACATTTATCCTGAATGAGGGTAGCTGCTACGCCCACCAGCTTCACCCAACCCCCAGCATATTACTATTAAAACTTTTTTCAACCATTGAAGGCTGTCCAGCTCTGAGGAGAGAAATTATCTGTTCAGTGTAAAAGCATTTTTGTTTGAAGTAGTGGATACACTGGCATGTCTGCAATTTTCCCACTGACTTTTCCCCACAAAATGCACCGCTAATCCAATCTAAGTTATAGCTACAAATCTAAATATATGACAAAGCAGTTATTTTTTTATTTTCATTTTCAAACAGTTTGAAGGAAACAAAGAAGCCAAGTGCAAGGAACATAATTATTAACAAAACAATGATACAATATAGAAAAGAAAGTGGAAGTAATCTCCTACATTTTAGTCACATTTAACTATTCCCTTGCAAATCTGTTGTGAGTCTGTGTATAGCACATTTTAACTCATTTACCGTATCTCTTGTATGGTTATTTATTTAATATGTCCCAGCAGTCTTCTTTTCTTCCGTAACATGTTTTGCAGTTACTGAGTGAGTGTTGTGTCTGGTTGTAATTATTTGCTTTCCATGTTACATTAGGGAATGTGAATGTTTTCTTGCTTTTGTCTAATGCTGATGTGCAAATTATGAATGTTGATGCTTCTTATTGAAATCATAAATCTCCATAGACTTTCAAAGGAAGCTCTGGGCCCTGTACTGAAAAATGGGAGGATGTGGGAGTAATAGACTAAGCACAGAATGAAACTATTCATAATTGTTAAAGTTACGAGAACAACAGTTTGTTTCTCTTATCACCAAAAAGCAAAGTTCTTTTTAGTTATTGCTTTTCAGAAATAACAGAACTTGACAACAGGAAGGGAGAGACAAAACAGTACCGTTTGAGGGCTTTTTTACACAGAAATTAAAGTCACAAAAGCCCGGGGGTGAAACTACAGCACATTGGCCTGCTGCACACTAACTGGGCATGTAGGCCCAGCTACCACACAGCAGTATGTCAAAGCGCACTACAGAACTTTAGTGAGTGATAGCAGGGTCCACACAGCCAGTTAGTGTGTGGTAGGCTAGTGTGCTGTAGATTCACACCATGGCTTGCCTCACACATAGTCTCCATGTAGCCAAGCCCTAAGATGGTGAGATGGCACAAAATTCTAGATAACTAACACAACCGAAAAGTTGAGCAGCATGTGGGAAATGTATTACTCAATAGAAAATGAACACATTCTAATTCAGTAAAAGAAAGAAAAAAAGAGAGAAAAGTATATATGTGAGAGAAAAACCAGTAAAAAAAGTGAAGTGTTTTTTACTCCACTCCTCCTCCCTCCCCCCACTTTGTCCAGTAGAAAGGGGAAAGGAGGGAAGGTGGTGGGAGAATGGACAAAAAAAACAAAAACAAAAAAAGAACTGAAACAACATTTTAATTTTGGATCAATATATTGAAGCAAAATGAAGACTTTCATTTTCTGTTGGCTTAAAATGTTGGTTCATTTTGGCTTGATTTGCACTGAAAGAGGCAAAGGCTAGTTTCATTCACTGAAATTGTCTATGATTTCATGGACTACGTGATATTATATATGTTGTCTGATAAAGCTGGTCAACATTTGATTGGAAAATGTGATTTAATCTAAACAGAAATTTTCCATGGGAGAGTGTCAATTTGTAGATTGCTTAAATTTGTAGATTTTTCCTATCAGCAAATGTGCTGTTTAATATAACACACATTAATGCGGTCTGGATAAGCTTACTTTATAGTCATGTTGTGATTGTCCAGAATTTACATCCGAGTTGGAAAGATTGTAATATAAAACATTGAAAATGTGGCAGAGGCTGAGAGATTGTTCTTACAAGTGACCCTAAGCAGTATATTAAAAATATAGGGCTAGATCCTTCAGTTGTATACATCCAAGCACACCCTTGCACCTTCATGGTGTCCTACTGACACAATGGAGAATATGGTAAGCAACATACTGAACCTTGAATTGCATACGCATTCACACTGCAGTTTGTTCTGTCAGAGTCGTGCTACATAAATAACTTTGCCAAACTCATTTGGTGTAAATCTGAAGCAAAGGAGAGCAGAAATAGCCCCAACATGTCCAGTCCCAATCAGTCATTCTTCTCACTCAACTAGGCTCTTGAGAGCTAAAGTATTGTTTTCATATGGGTCTCAGGGCGGAGCTGCCTTTCAGTCAAACATATACATCTGCAATTATTGAATACCTATCTGCAAATAAGGTGCATTTTGGCATGGTGCATATGCATACCCACTGCATACCCACTGGTTGTAATCTCAAAGGGCTTTAAATGCTTAATTATACCTTACTTTGTGAGTTGTTTTATGGATTTCACTGGGGAATACCTGCAGAGTAAGTTACTGCTCAACATGAGAGGGGGTGGCAGAATCTGGCTGTAAGTGTGGTGCCTAGGATCCCATAGGGAGTCTCTAGCAGAACCAAAAATTGAACGCTAGTCTCCTGAGTCCCGTTGCCTTAATCACCCCATTGCACATCCATGTTAGATCCACTCACAATCTACTCTTTAGAAATGTTGAAGATACATTGAACTGTTGTTCTATTGTATCCTCTTTATTCCCTTCCCGGGGGCCTGCATCTTGACATGACGGGAAAGCTTGTGTGTTCCAATGACCTTGAGAGCTATGCCAGCAAGAGTTTTAACTCCTGGTAGGGCTACCCAAGAGGGACAAGTCAAAGGTTTGGTGGAGCCTTGTTTGTGTCATAAGCAATGACTGATGGCATGCGAAGGATTCAGATTGAGATTTCCAATCTTCCCTATTCAGCTGCAACAAATATTGAAACACAGTTGTTTTTTTGCCAGGGGATATCTAATTCTTATCTTTTGCCAATTACACCGAGCCTTTTGGTATCATTAAAATGCAATAGGACAATAGCAAATTTCACAGTTTTAATTTCATTTAAAGGATGATATATTACTAACAGGGCAGCCTTTGATTCCTATTAGGATCTCACTGCTACACCTCTGAGGCCTGGTCTACACTTAGAATGTAGGTTGACATAGCTATGGCACTCGTGTGTGAGTCTGCGTGCTGTAGTTATGCGGACTTAACCCTGTTGAGAGACACAGCTAGGTCGATAGAAGAATGCTTTAGTTGATCTAGTTACTATCACTTGGGGAGGTAGAGTTCCTACAGTGATGGAAAAACCCCTTCCATCACTGTCGTCTGTGTCTACATTCCAGGGTTACAGCGATATAGCTACAGCATTGCAGATAGTGCCCATAGTGTAGACATGGCCTGAGGTTTGTTACAGAACTTACTGTTGTTTTTAGCATACATCTAAACTGGCTTCTCACACACAAACCTATTCCCTATCAAGCCTGTTCACATTTTCTATTTTTTTATTGGTTTTCATTTCTTGTACTGTTGACATTACAGTACAGCCACCTCCCATAATATAGTCCTTCCTTGCCATATTTTTTTCCAAGATAGGGTATTGAAGGCACCTCTATGTGTGTTTGTGTGTTTTCATTCTGCAGTTTGTTATACTTCTGAAATATCTGAAAACTGACCAGGAAACTTGTCCCCTATTCATGCTGCTTCCATCCTTTATAGTAGATTCACTATAGGCACGACCAAATTATCACAATCCAAACAGTTAGTGACTTTCTGATGCAAATGAAAGCTTTGAGTTAATTGATGAGGTTTATGTTGTGTCCTGACCCATTTCACAGCACCATTTTAAGTTACATTTTGTCACATCAAAAGAGAACATGACAGGATGAAAGCAATTAACATGATGAACAATGACACTACATGACATGAGAAATAAACAAAGACTTCATTGGCCTCATCAGGATTTCGCTGTCTTTCACTTGTCTGGGTAATTGTCTGAATTGACCATAATAATTTCAAATAACAGTAGAGGCTTGTTTTCTGGTAGTCCAAGTTAAACAGAGATAGCCCTGAGGCTGAAAGACATTCTAGTGGAATTAAGAGAGGGGCAGTCTTTTGGAAAATGGGTTGTTCTAGGACGTTTTTATGCAGACTGGGTCTGATCCAGAGCCCACTGAAGTAATTGGAAAGATTCTCATGAACTTCAGTTAGCTGTGGATCAAACCCAGGTTGTACTTTTGGAAAGGCTTATGTCAGAGACAGTCTGTCTTGCAGAAAGATAGTTATCTTGGGAGTGAGGCAAGAAAAGAGACTTGAGAATTTCTTTCAGGTCTCATTCCCTGCTCAAGTCTAGAACACGAAGTACAGAAAGACTCCAGGAAATTTTAAGGGATACTAGTCATATTCCATTTTTATTTAACTACTGCATTCTTCCTTACTTCCCCCCACCAACCAAAAAAGTCTTTCACAAACTGTTTGATCATATTCAAGTTCATTCTCTTCAGTTTTAACCGGATTTAAACTAAGAACAGATTTTTCAATTACGGAAGATTACAGCACATTGTTTCACTAAGAAACTGAATAGACTGAAGCTTCATTAGATCTCATAAAAAAAGCTCTTCCCTTTTTATCACTTAGAACCCTGTAAACAAAATTTTAGTTCAAACTTAGAGTCCTAATAAATTATCCTACCATATCATAAAGAGAAAACAAAAAACTTCAGAAGCAAAAAGTACTGAAAATATAAAATCATACACACACAGTGACAGCCTTTCTTTACTCAGTTGAGCTCCTAGGAGGCATTATTTTGTGAACAGGGCCTTACATTAATAAAACACTTGACTCACTGGATTTTACTACATAGATGTTTTTCCTCCTCAGATCTGAACAATGGCCAATTAAAAAGGGAAATTATTTCAACACTCTTTATCTGTAAAAATCAAACTGCACTGAAGGCAACTGTGAAATACAATAGAAAAAAAAAAAGAAATTTCTGTCACATAGGTTTCCTTTGCTACTTACACAGTTACCAACCTTTTGTTAGTGTTTACAGTACAATGAAGTAGGAAAAGAAAGGCATGTAGCTGTATGGTGTTAATATAAACACCACCAGTTAAAGACAATTAGGAGAGCAACAGACACAGAAAGAAAGGAATTCAAATAAATTGCTTCAGGCAGGGCTGGTTTGCAACTTGGGAGTTTATGTAATTGTTTCTTGTTAACACTTGCAGTTTAGCGATTTGACTAACCCTCCATGACATTTCAAATGTCCTCAGTCTGAGAAATGTTAGTTCAACCCTATTCACTAATGCAACGTTTAATGCATATGAGTAATGAATGCAGCTGTGGATAATATTGTGAAGCTGAATCTGTAGACAATTAGATGTATTGGCACTGAAAAGTACTGAGACCATATTAAACATTTCATGAATAATCTAGCCTCTGGCAAATTAGTGTTTCAGGCTATATGAATTGTCCATCAAATCCTAAAGTAGAAATTTTAGGAATAACTAGACAAAATAAGAATTCTCTGTAAGTAGCTTAGTCACTGACAGTAATAATAGCACCTGCCCTTTTGTGCATGCATGTTATTGATCTATTTGGCAGGTGAAACTAAGGAAATTTTACTCTCTAAATCCCTGAAATTATGCACATGTTTAACTTTATGCACAGGGAGGGAGTAACTCCACTGAAGTCAATGGAACTGCTTGAAGTGCACAAAACTAAATATGTGTAAATGTTTGGGTCAGGGCCTACATTTGTTGATACCTTCCTCTAAATGTTCAATAATTTCCCAGGTACTGAATGTATGTGCCCCCACTGTGCACTATTTATATTTTCCCCATGCTGTTTACATTACCATTTGCTAAAGCTATTATAATACATTGCATTGAACTAGTTTCACTGCTTCATGAATTTGAGTGGCTTTTCCTGCCTAGGAATGTCACCAATAATGGACTGCAGCCTCAAATTGATCACATTTTCAAGCAGAACCTACTTTGTATATCTTCAATTTGTCACAACACATAGACAAGAAAGCTTTAAAAAAAAAAACACAACTGTTTACCTAGAATCTCATGATGTGTGTGTTTTCAGGCAGTTGAATAAAAGGTTTCATCTAGAGGATCCATACAGGCATGTGGTGACAAATAATGATGTCACTCTCCTCTTGTGTGATCTGTTATGTAGTTTAAATCTTTGATGTGCCTTTTTAGTAATTAAGTTTAAATTGAGCAAGAGGAAGGAAGGAGGGTATTTAACAGAGAAACAGCACTTTCAGAAATGAATGATGTCCTCATAAGCTGCCATAACCTTTGAAAAATTAGATAAAAACACGTATACACAAATTAAGCAGACACATCACTTTTAAAGCACTTGCAACAGAACAAATAGTTTTGAAAATACAGAATGAATGACTAGGGAAGTCATTCAAGTACATACAATTCAGATTAAACAATATCTTGAAGAACTTATGGAAATATTTGACTTTATCTTCAGAGGGGAGAATTCAAAGGATCCTCAACAGGTAAAATCCATTTGTTTTAGTCTTGGACCCCAAGATGGAAAATGTGGATATGTAACTTGATTTCAATTATACCTCATTCCTCCTCCCAAGTTTCAGTTTTCGGAACTAGATTTAGGTTTGGTCCACTATAATATAGTGGCTATATATTTGGATGGAGATTTGGAATCCAAAGTTTGAGGGTGCAGGTGTTCAGCTTATGTAAATTGTCATAGCTCTGTAGACTTTACCCGAGCAATGAGAATTTATACCAACTGAGGATCTGTCCCAAAGTATTTGTGTTCTGGGTATTCATCAAATAACTGAAGTCCTCTGTATATGAAATTTCTCCAAAGTCAGTTGCACATGCACATGTTAGTTAAACAAGCAATGTGATGAGACATGATATATATGATGCTGGGTCTCTATAACGATATCTCTTTTAAAAGAGACATTCTGAAAAAGAAGAAATGACTTCAAGTGCATTGCGTTTGGGTCAAATGCAGCAAGACTTACTCAAGCAAAACTCTGAATGAGTTTAGTGGTTTGATGTAATGTTGGGATACCAATGCTGAGATACAGCTCTTGTAGTTTACAAATGCATTCATTTAATCTGAAGGATGGAGGTCAGTGAATTATTTTTCTAATCACACTTGGTATTTGGATTGTTAAAGGAAGAATTAGATACCACAATTTTTTTCCAAATTAGACATTTAAGGTACTGTTTTTCAGCTGTTACAGTTTCTAGAGTTTTCTTTCCCATCTCTCTCGTGCCCCATAAGAAAGAAGTCCCTCTTCACAATGTTACTCTCTTTGCTTATAATTTAAAGTAATGTTGTGAGTATGTGGTTTAAATACGAGGCTGCTTAGTGTATTTTTCACTGTATGAAAACAACAAAGAGTCTGGTGGCACCTTAAAGACTAACAGATTTATTTGGGCATAAGCTTTCGTGAGTAAAAACCTCACTTCTTCGGATGCATAGAGTGAAAGCTACAGATGCAGGCATTATATACTGACACATGGAGAGCAGGGAGTTACTTCACAAGTGGAGAACCAGTGTTGACAAGGCCAATTCAATCAGGGTGGATGTAGTCCACTCCCAATAATAGATGAGGAGGTGTCAATTCCAGGAGAGGAAAAGCTGCTTCTGTAGTGAGCCAGCCACTCCCAATCCCTATTCAAGCCCAGATTAATGGTGTTGAATTTGCAAATGAATTTTAGTTCTGCTGTTTCTCTTTGAAGTCT